>NW_027098992.1:0-108082 GCF_037042795.1 Molothrus aeneus
TGTGCGAAGAGAGCCGCTTCTTCGCCTTCCGGGAGAATCGGCGAGCGGCAGCTTTCCCAAAGGCGAAGATGCAAGCTGCAGCACACAGGCACAGTGTGGGCAGCCTTCAGACTTAGAGAAAACAGTACTTTACCACTCTCCTGCCTTTTTCCATGGTTATTCTATTGGAAAAGAACGAGTTTTGGACAACTACCTTTCATTCTTGCCAAACTCTTTGCAGACCCCCGTGCAAGCTTTAGAACAAGATTTTGGATGTTTTCTTTCCTGGCAGAGTTTCTCCTTGCAAGATATGGTGGAAAAGCTTTTGGCTGAGTGTAGAGCGGCAAGACACGCAGAAGACGCAGATACGCAGCTCTCCGAAGCTAAGTGCCGGTCCCGGGCTTCTTTCGGCACAAACCGCTCTCAGGAGCTCCCTGCGCTCGCCACAATGCTCTGTGTGCGAAGAAGCCGCTTCTTCGGCCTCCGGGAGAATCGGCGAGCGGCAGCTTCCCAAAGGCGAAGATGCAAGCTGCAGCACACAGGCACAGTGTGGGCAGCCTTCAGACTTAGGGAAAACAGTAACTTTACCACTCTCCTGCCTTATCCATGGTTATTCTATTGGAAAAGAACGAGTTTTGGACAACTACCTTTCATTCTTGTCAAACTCTTTGCAGACCCCCGTGCAAGCTTTAGAACAAGATTTTGGATGTTTTCTTTCCTGGCAGAGTTTCTCCTTGCAAGATATGGTGGAAAAGCTTTTTGCTGAGTGTAGAGCGGCAAGACACGCAGAAGACGCAGATACGCAGCTCTCCGAAGCTAAGTGCCGGTCCCGGGCTTCTTTCGGCACAAACCGCTCTCAGGAGCTCCCTGCGCTCGCCACAATGCTCTGTGTGCGAAGAAGCCGCTTCTTCGCCTCCGGGAGAATCGGCGAGCGGCAGCTTCCCAAAGGCGAAGATGCAAGCTGCAGCACACAGGCACAGTGTGGGCAGCCTTCAGACTTAGAGAAAACAGTACTTTACCACTCTCCTGCCTTTTCCATGGTTATTCTATTGGAAAAGAACGAGTTTTGGACAACTACCTTTCATTCTTGCCAAACTCTTTGCAGACCCCCGTGCAAGCTTTAGAACCAGATTTTGGATGTTTTCTTTCCTGGCAGAGTTTCTCCTTGCAAGATATGGTGGAAAAGCTTTTTGCTGAGTGTAGAGCGGCAAGACACGCAGAAGACGCAGATACGCAGCTCTCCGAAGCTAAGTGCCGGTCCCGGGCTTCTTTCGGCACAAACCGCTCTCAGGAGCTCCCTGCGCTCGCCACAATGCTCTGTGTGCGAAGAAGCCGCTTCTTCGCCTCGGGAGAATCGGCGAGCGGCAGCTTGCCAAAGGCGAAGATGCAAGCTGCAGCACACAGGCACAGTGTGGGCAGCATTCAGACTTAGAGAAAACAGTACTTTACCACTCTCCTGCCTTTTCCATGGTTATTCTATTGGAAAAGAACGAGTTTTGGACAACTACCTTTCATTCTTGCCAAACTCTTTGCAGACCTCCGTGCAAGCTTTAGAACAGATTTTGGATGTTTTCTTTCCTGGCAGAGTTTCTCCTTGCAAGATATGGTGGAAAAGCTTTTGGCTGAGTGTAGAGCGGCAAGACACGCAGAAGACGCAGATACGCAGCTCTCCGAAGCTAAGTGCCGGTCCCGGGCTTCTTTCGGCACAAACCGCTCTCAGGAGCTCCCTGCGCTCGCCACAATGCTCTGTGTGCGAAGAAGCCGCTTCTTCGCCTCCGGGAGAATCGGCGAGCGGCAGCTTGCCAAAGGCGAAGATGCAAGCTGCAGCACACAGGCACAGTGTGGGCAGCATTCAGACTTAGAGAAAACAGTACTTTACCACTCTCCCTGCCTTTTCCATGGTTATTCTATTGGAAAAGAACGAGTTTTGGACAACTACCTTTCATTCTTGCCAAACTCTTTGCAGACCTCCGTGCAAGCTTTAGAACAAGATTTTGGATGTTTTCTTTCCTGGCAGAGTTTCTCCTTGCAAGATATGGTGGAAAAGCTTTTGGCTGAGTGTAGAGCGGCAAGACACGCAGCAGACGCAGATACGCAGCTCTCCGAAGCTAAGTGCCGGTCCCGGGCTTCTTTCGGCACAAACCGCTCTCAGGAGCTCCCTGCGCTCGCCACAATGCTCTGTGTGCGAAGAAGCCGCTTCTTCGCCTCCGGGAGAATCGGCGAGCGGCAGCTTGCCAAAGGCGAAGATGCAAGCTGCAGCACACAGGCACAGTGTGGGCAGCCTTCAGACTTAGAGAAAACAGTACTTTACCACTCTCCTGCCTTTTCCATGGTTATTCTATTGGAAAAGAACGAGTTTTGGACAACTACCTTTCATTCTTGCCAAACTCTTTGCAGACCCCCGTGCAAGCTTTAGAACAAGATTTTGGATGTTTTCTTTCCTGGCAGAGTTTCTCCTTGCAAGATATGGTGGAAAAGCTTTTGGCTGAGTGTAGAGCGGCAAGACACGCAGAAGACGCAGATACGCAGCTCTCCGAAGCTAAGTGCCGGTCCCGGGCTTCTTTCGGCACAAACCGCTCTCAGGAGCTCCCTGCGCTCGCCACAATGCTCTGTGTGCGAAGAAGCCGCTTCTTCGCCTCCGGGAGAATCGGCGAGCGGCAGCTTGCCAAAGGCGAAGATGCAAGCTGCAGCACACAGGCACAGTGTGGGCAGCCTTCAGACTTAGAGAAAACAGTACTTTACCACTCTCCTGCCTTTTCCATGGTTATTCTATTGGAAAAGAACGAGTTTTGGACAACTACCTTTCATTCTTGCCAAACTCTTTGCAGACCCCCGTGCAAGCTTTAGAACAAGATTTTGGATGTTTTCTTTCCTGGCAGAGTTTCTCCTTGCAAGATATGGTGGAAAAGCTTTTGGCTGAGTGTAGAGCGGCAAGACACGCAGAAGACGCAGATACGCAGCTCTCCGAAGCTAAGTGCCGGTCCCGGGCTTCTTTCGGCACAAACCGCTCTCAGGAGCTCCCTGCGCTCGCCACAATGCTCTGTGTGCGAAGAAGCCGCTTCTTCGCCTGCGGGAGAATCGGCGAGCGGAGCTTCCCAAAGGCGAAGATGCAAGCTGCAGCACACAGGCACAGTGTGGGCAGCATTCAGACTTAGAGAAAACAGTACTTTACCACTCTCCTGCCTTTTCCATGGTTATTCTATTGGAAAAGAACGAGTTTTGGACAACTACCTTTCATTCTTGCCAAACTCTTTGCAGACCTCCGTGCAAGCTTTAGAACAAGATTTTGGATGTTTCTTTCCTGGCAGAGTTTCTCCTTGCAAGATATGGTGGAAAAGCTTTTTGCTGAGTGTAGAGCGGCAAGACACGCAGAAGACGCAGATACGCAGCTCTCCGAAGCTAAGTGCCGGTCCCGGGCTCCTTTCGGCACAAACCGCTCTCAGGAGCTCCCTGCGCTCGCCACAATGCTCTGTGTGCGAAGAAGCCGCTTCTTCGCCTCCGGGAGAATCGGCGAGCGGCAGCTTCCCAAGGCGAAGATGCAAGCTGCAGCACGCAGGCACAGTGTGGGCAGCCTTCAGACTTAGAGAAAACAGTACTTTACCACTCTCCTGCCTTTTCCATGGTTATTCTATTGGAAAAGAACGAGTTTTGGACAACTACCTTTCATTCTTGCCAAACTCTTTGCAGACCCCCGTGCAAGCTTTAGAACAAGATTTTGGATGTTTTCTTTCCTGGCAGAGTTTCTCCTTGCAAGATATGTTGGAAAAGCTTTTTGCTGAGTGTAGAGCGGCAAGACACGCAGAAGACGCAGATACGCAGCTCTCCGAAGCTAAGTGCCGGTCCCGGGCTCCTTTCGGCACAAACCGCTCTCAGCAGCTCCCTGCGCTCGCCACAATGCTCTGTGTGCGAAGAAGCCGCTTCTTCGCCTCCGGGAGAATCGGCGAGCGGCAGCTTCCCAAAGGCGAAGATGCAAGCTGCAGCACACAGGCACAGTGTGGGCAGCATTCAGACTTAGAGAAAACAGTACTTTACCACTCTCCTGCCTTTTCCATGGTTATTCTATTGGAAAAGAACGAGTTTTGGACAACTACCTTTCATTCTTGCCAAACTCTTTGCAGACCTCCGTGCAAGCTTTAGAACAAGATTTTGGATGTTTTCTTTCCTGGCAGAGTTTCTCCTTGCAAGATATGGTGGAAAAGCTTTTTGCTGAGTGTAGAGTGGCAAGACACGCAGAAGACGCAGATACGCAGCTCTCCGAAGCTAAGTGCCGGTCCCGGGCTTCTTTCGGCACAAACCGCTCTCAGGAGCTCCCTGCGCTCGCCACAATGCTCTGTGTGCGAAGAAGCCGCTTCTTCGCCTCCGGGAGAATCGGCGAGCGGCAGCTTCCCAAAGGCGAAGATGCAAGCTGCAGCACACAGGCACAGTGTGGGCAGCCTTCAGACTTAGAGAAAACAGTACTTTACCACTCTCCTGCCTTTTCCATGGTTATTCTATTGGAAAAGAACGAGTTTTGGACAACTACCTTTCATTCTTGCCAAACTCTTTGCAGACCCCCGTGCAAGCTTTAGAACCAGATTTTGGATGTTTTCTTTCCTGGCAGAGTTTCTCCTTGCAAGATATGGTGGAAAAGCTTTTTGCTGAGTGTAGAGCGGCAAGACACGCAGAAGACGCAGATACGCAGCTCTCCGAAGCTAAGTGCCGGTCCCGGGCTTCTTTCGGCACAAACCGCTCTCAGGAGCTCCCTGCGCTCGCCACAATGCTCTGTGTGCGAAGAAGCCGCTTCTTCGCCTCCGGGAGAATCGGCGAGCGGCAGCTTGCCAAAGGCGAAGATGCAAGCTGCAGCACACAGGCACAGTGTGGGCAGCATTCAGACTTAGAGAAAACAGTACTTTACCACTCTCCTGCCTTTTCCATGGTTATTCTATTGGAAAAGAACGAGTTTTGGACAACTACCTTTCATTCTTGCCAAACTCTTTGCAGACCTCCGTGCAAGCTTTAGAACAAGATTTTGGATGTTTTCTTTCCTGGCAGAGTTTCTCCTTGCAAGATATGGTGGAAAAGCTTTTTGCTGAGTGTAGAGCGGCAAGACACGCAGAAGACGCAGATACGCAGCTCTCCGAAGCTAAGTGCCGGTCCCGGGCTTCTTTCGGCACAAACCGCTCTCAGGAGCTCCCTGCGCTCGCCACAATGCTCTGTGTGCGAAGAAGCCGCTTCTTCGCCTCCGGGAGAATCGGCGAGCGGCAGCTTCCCAAAGGCGAAGATGCAAGCTGCAGCACACAGGCACAGTGTGGGCAGCCTTCAGACTTAGAGAAAACAGTACTTTACCACTCTCCTGCCTTTTCCATGGTTATTCTATTGGAAAAGAACGAGTTTTGGACAACTACCTTTCATTCTTGCCAAACTCTTTGCAGACCCCCGTGCAAGCTTTAGAACAAGATTTTGGATGTTTTCTTTCCTGGCAGAGTTTCTCCTTGCAAGATATGCTGGAAAAGCTTTTGGCTGAGTGTAGAGCGGCAAGACACGCAGAAGACGCAGATACGCAGCTCTCCGAAGCTAAGTGCCGGTCCCGGGCTTCTTTCGGCACAAACCGCTCTCAGGAGCTCCCTGCGCTCGCCACAATGCTCTGTGTGCGAAGAAGCCGCTTCTTCGCCTCCGGGAGAATCGGCGAGCGGCAGCTTCCCAAAGGCGAAGATGCAAGCTGCAGCACACAGGCACAGTGTGGGCAGCCTTCAGACTTAGAGAAAACAGTACTTTACCACTCTCCTGCCTTTTCCATGGTTATTCTATTGGAAAAGAACGAGTTTTGGACAACTACCTTTCATTCTTGCCAAACTCTTTGCAGACCCCCGTGCAAGCTTTAGAACAAGATTTTGGATGTTTTCTTTCCTGGCAGAGTTTCTCCTTGCAAGATATGGTGGAAAAGCTTTTTGCTGAGTGTAGAGCGGCAAGACACGCAGAAGACGCAGATACGCAGCTCTCCGAAGCTAAGTGCCGGTCCCGGGCTCCTTTCGGCACAAACCGCTCTCAGCAGCTCCCTGCGCTCGCCACAATGCTCTGTGTGCGAAGAAGCCGCTTCTTCGCCTCCGGGAGAATCGGCGAGCGGCAGCTTCCCAAAGGCGAAGATGCAAGCTGCAGCACACAGGCACAGTGTGGGCAGCATTCAGACTTAGAGAAAACAGTACTTTACCACTCTCCTGCCTTATCCATGGTTATTCTATTGGAAAAGAACGAGTTTTGGACAACTACCTTTCATTCTTGCCAAACTCTTTGCAGACCCCCGTGCAAGCTTTAGAACAAGATTTTGGATGTTTTCTTTCCTGGCAGAGTTTCTCCTTGCAAGATATGGTGGAAAAGCTTTTTGCTGAGTGTAGAGCGGCAAGACACGCAGAAGACGCAGATACGCAGCTCTCCGAAGCTAAGTGCCGGTCCCGGGCTTCTTTCGGCACAAACCGCTCTCAGGAGCTCCCTGCGCTCGCCACAATGCTCTGTGTGCGAAGAAGCCGCTTCTTCGCCTCCGGGAGAATCGGCGAGCGGCAGCTTCCCAAAGGCGAAGATGCAAGCTGCAGCACACAGGCACAGTGTGGGCAGCCTTCAGACTTAGAGAAAACAGTACTTTACCACTCTCCTGCCTTTTCCATGGTTATTCTATTGGAAAAGAACGAGTTTTGGACAACTACCTTTCATTCTTGCCAAACTCTTTGCAGACCCCCGTGCAAGCTTTAGAACAAGATTTTGGATGTTTTCTTTCCTGGCAGAGTTTCTCCTTGCAAGATATGGTGGAAAAGCTTTTTGCTGAGTGTAGAGCGGCAAGACACGCAGAAGACGCAGATACGCAGCTCTCTGAAGCTAAGTGCCGGTCCCGGGCTTCTTTCGGCACAAACCGCTCTCAGGAGCTCCCTGCGCTCGCCACAATGCTCTGTGTGCGAAGAAGCCGCTTCTTCGCCTCCGGGAGAATCGGCGAGCGGCAGCTTGCCAAAGGCGAAGATGCAAGCTGCAGCACACAGGCACAGTGTGGGCAGCCTTCAGACTTAGAGAAAACAGTACTTTACCACTCTCCTGCCTTTTCCATGGTTATTCTATTGGAAAAGAACGAGTTTTGGACAACTACCTTTCATTCTTGCCAAACTCTTTGCAGACCCCCGTGCAAGCTTTAGAACAAGATTTTGGATGTTTTCTTTCCTGGCAGAGTTTCTCCTTGCAAGATATGGTGGAAAAGCTTTTTGCTGAGTGTAGAGCGGCAAGACACGCAGAAGACGCAGATACGCAGCTCTCCGAAGCTAAGTGCCGGTCCCGGGCTTCTTTCGGCACAAACCGCTCTCAGGAGCTCCCTGCGCTCGCCACAATGCTCTGTGTGCGAAGAAGCCGCTTCTTCGCCTCCGGGAGAATCGGCGAGCGGCAGCTTCCCAAAGGCGAAGATGCAAGCTGCAGCACACAGGCACAGTGTGGGCAGCCTTCAGACTTAGAGAAAACAGTACTTTACCACTCTCCTGCCTTTTCCATGGTTATTCTATTGGAAAAGAACGAGTTTTGGACAACTACCTTTCATTCTTGCCAAACTCTTTGCAGACCCCCGTGCAAGCTTTAGAACAAGATTTTGGATGTTTTCTTTCCTGGCAGAGTTTCTCCTTGCAAGATATGGTGGAAAAGCTTTTTGCTGAGTGTAGAGCGGCAAGACACGCAGAAGACGCAGATACGCAGCTCTCCGAAGCTAAGTGCCGGTCCCGGGCTTCTTTCGGCACAAACCGCTCTCAGGAGCTCCCTGCGCTCGCCACAATGCTCTGTGTGCGAAGAAGCCGCTTCTTCGCCTCCGGGAGAATCGGCGAGCGGCAGCTTCCCAAAGGCGAAGATGCAAGCTGCAGCACGCAGGCACAGTGTGGGCAGCCTTCAGACTTAGAGAAAACAGTACTTTACCACTCTCCTGCCTTTTCCATGGTTATTCTATTGGAAAAGAACGAGTTTTGGACAACTACCTTTCATTCTTGCCAAACGCTTTGCAGACCCCCGTGCAAGCTTTAGAACAAGATTTTGGATGTTTTCTTTCCTGGCAGAGTTTCTCCTTGCAAGATATGGTGGAAAAGCTTTTGGCTGAGTGTAGAGCGGCAAGACACGCAGAAGACGCAGATACGCAGCTCTCCGAAGCTAAGTGCCGGTCCCGGGCTCCTTTCGGCACAAACCGCTCTCAGGAGCTCCCTGCGCTCGCCACAATGCTCTGTGTGCGAAGAAGCCGCTTCTTCGCCTCCGGGAGAATCGGCGAGCGGCAGCTTCCCAAAGGCGAAGATGCAAGCTGCAGCACACAGGCACAGTGTGGGCAGCATTCAGACTTAGAGAAAACAGTACTTTACCACTCTCCTGCCTTTTCCATGGTTATTCTATTGGAAAAGAACGAGTTTTGGACAACTACCTTTCATTCTTGCCAAACTCTTTGCAGACCCCCGTGCAAGCTTTAGAACAAGATTTTGGATGTTTTCTTTCCTGGCAGAGTTTCTCCTTGCAAGATATGGTGGAAAAGCTTTTGGCTGAGTGTAGAGCGGCAAGACACGCAGAAGACGCAGATACGCAGCTCTCCGAAGCTAAGTGCCGGTCCCGGGCTTCTTTCGGCACAAACCGCTCTCAGGAGCTCCCTGCGCTCGCCACAATGCTCTGTGTGCGAAGAAGCCGCTTCTTCGCCTCCGGGAGAATCGGCGAGCGGCAGCTTCCCAAAGGCGAAGATGCAAGCTGCAGCACACAGGCACAGTGTGGGCAGCCTTCAGACTTAGAGAAAACAGTACTTTACCACTCTCCTGCCTTTTCCATGGTTATTCTATTGGAAAAGAACGAGTTTTGGACAACTACCTTTCATTCTTGCCAAACTCTTTGCAGACCCCCGTGCAAGCTTTAGAACAAGATTTTGGATGTTTTCTTTCCTGGCAGAGTTTCTCCTTGCAAGATATGCTGGAAAAGCTTTTGGCTGAGTGTAGAGCGGCAAGACACGCAGAAGACGCAGATACGCAGCTCTCCGAAGCTAAGTGCCGGTCCCGGGCTTCTTTCGGCACAAACCGCTCTCAGGAGCTCCCTGCGCTCGCCACAATGCTCTGTGTGCGAAGAAGACGCTTCTTCGCCTCCGGGAGAATCGGCGAGCGGCAGCTTCCCAAAGACGAAGATGCAAGCTGCAGCACACAGGCACAGTGTGGGCAGCATTCAGACTTAGAGAAAACAGTACTTTACTACTCTCCTGCCTTTTCCATGGTTATTCTATTGGAAAAGAACGAGTTTTGGACAACTACCTTTCATTCTTGCCAAACTCTTTGCAGACCTCCGTGCAAGCTTTAGAACAAGATTTTGGATGTTTTCTTTCCTGGCAGAGTTTCTCCTTGCAAGATATGGTGGAAAAGCTTTTTGCTGAGTGTAGAGCGGCAAGACACGCAGAAGACGCAGATACGCAGCTCTCCGAAGCTAAGTGCCGGTCCCGGGCTTCTTTCGGCACAAACCGCTCTCAGGAGCTCCCTGCGCTCGCCACAATGCTCTGTGTGCGAAGAAGCCGCTTCTTCGCCTCCGGGAGAATCGGCGAGCGGCAGCTTCCCAAAGGCGAAGATGCAAGCTGCAGCACACAGGCACAGTGTGGGCAGCCTTCAGACTTAGAGAAAACAGTACTTTACCACTCTCCTGCCTTTTCCATGGTTATTCTATTGGAAAAGAACGAGTTTTGGACAACTACCTTTCATTCTTGCCAAACTCTTTGCAGACCCCCGTGCAAGCTTTAGAACAAGATTTTGGATGTTTTCTTTCCTGGCAGAGTTTCTCCTTGCAAGATATGGTGGAAAAGCTTTTTGCTGAGTGTAGAGCGGCAAGACACGCAGAAGACGCAGATACGCAGCTCTCCGAAGCTAAGTGCCGGTCCCGGGCTCCTTTCGGCACAAACCGCTCTCAGCAGCTCCCTGCGCTCGCCACAATGCTCTGTGTGCGAAGAAGCCGCTTCTTCGCCTCCGGGAGAATCGGCGAGCGGCAGCTTCCCAAAGGCGAAGATGCAAGCTGCAGCACACAGGCACAGTGTGGGCAGCATTCAGACTTAGAGAAAACAGTACTTTACCACTCTCCTGCCTTTTCCATGGTTATTCTATTGGAAAAGAACGAGTTTTGGACAACTACCTTTCATTCTTGCCAAACTCTTTGCAGACCTCCGTGCAAGCTTTAGAACAAGATTTTGGATGTTTTCTTTCCTGGCAGAGTTTCTCCTTGCAAGATATGGTGGAAAAGCTTTTTGCTGAGTGTAGAGCGGCAAGACACGCAGAAGACGCAGATACGCAGCTCTCCGAAGCTAAGTGCCGGTCCCGGGCTTCTTTCGGCACAAACCGCTCTCAGGAGCTCCCTGCGCTCGCCACAATGCTCTGTGTGCGAAGAAGCCGCTTCTTCGCCTCCGGGAGAATCGGCGAGCGGCAGCTTCCCAAAGGCGAAGATGCAAGCTGCACCACACAGGCACAGTGTGGGCAGCCTTCAGACTTAGAGAAAACAGTACTTTACCACTCTCCTGCCTTTTCCATGGTTATTCTATTGGAAAAGAACGAGTTTTGGACAACTACCTTTCATTCTTGCCAAACTCTTTGCAGACCCCCGTGCAAGCTTTAGAACCAGATTTTGGATGTTTTCTTTCCTGGCAGAGTTTCTCCTTGCAAGATATGGTGGAAAAGCTTTTTGCTGAGTGTAGAGCGGCAAGACACGCAGAAGACGCAGATACGCAGCTCTCCGAAGCTAAGTGCCGGTCCCGGGCTTCTTTCGGCACAAACCGCTCTCAGGAGCTCCCTGCGCTCGCCACAATGCTCTGTGTGCGAAGAAGCCGCTTCTTCGCCTCCGGGAGAATCGGCGAGCGGCAGCTTGCCAAAGGCGAAGATGCAAGCTGCAGCACACAGGCACAGTGTGGGCAGCATTCAGACTTAGAGAAAACAGTACTTTACCACTCTCCTGCCTTTTCCATGGTTATTCTATTGGAAAAGAACGAGTTTTGGACAACTACCTTTCATTCTTGCCAAACTCTTTGCAGACCTCCGTGCAAGCTTTAGAACAAGATTTTGGATGTTTTCTTTCCTGGCAGAGTTTCTCCTTGCAAGATATGGTGGAAAAGCTTTTTGCTGAGTGTAGAGCGGCAAGACACGCAGAAGACGCAGATACGCAGCTCTCCGAAGCTAAGTGCCGGTCCCGGGCTTCTTTCGGCACAAACCGCTCTCAGGAGCTCCCTGCGCTCGCCACAATGCTCTGTGTGCGAAGAAGCCGCTTCTTCGCCTCCGGGAGAATCGGCGAGCGGCAGCTTCCCAAAGGCGAAGATGCAAGCTGCAGCACACAGGCACAGTGTGGGCAGCCTTCAGACTTAGAGAAAACAGTACTTTACCACTCTCCTGCCTTTTCCATGGTTATTCTATTGGAAAAGAACGAGTTTTGGACAACTACCTTTCATTCTTGCCAAACTCTTTGCAGACCCCCGTGCAAGCTTTAGAACAAGATTTTGGATGTTTTCTTTCCTGGCAGAGTTTCTCCTTGCAAGATATGCTGGAAAAGCTTTTGGCTGAGTGTAGAGCGGCAAGACACGCAGAAGACGCAGATACGCAGCTCTCCGAAGCTAAGTGCCGGTCCCGGGCTTCTTTCGGCACAAACCGCTCTCAGGAGCTCCCTGCGCTCGCCACAATGCTCTGTGTGCGAAGAAGCCGCTTCTTCGCCTGCGGGAGAATCAGCGAGCGGCAGCTTGCCAAAGGCGAAGATGCAAGCTGCAGCACACAGGCACAGTGTGGGCAGCATTCAGACTTAGAGAAAACAGTACTTTACCACTCTCCTGCCTTTTCCATGGTTATTCTATTGGAAAAGAACGAGTTTTGGACAACTACCTTTCATTCTTGCCAAACTCTTTGCAGACCTCCGTGCAAGCTTTAGAACAAGATTTTGGATGTTTTCTTTCCTGGCAGAGTTTCTCCTTGCAAGATATGGTGGAAAAGCTTTTGGCTGAGTGTAGAGCGGCAAGACACGCAGCAGACGCAGATACGCAGCTCTCCGAAGCTAAGTGCCGGTCCCGGGCTTCTTTCGGCACAAACCGCTCTCAGGAGCTCCCTGCGCTCGCCACAATGCTCTGTGTGCGAAGAAGCCGCTTCTTCGCCTCCGGGAGAATCGGCGAGCGGCAGCTTCCCAAAGGCGAAGATGCAAGCTGCAGCACACAGGCACAGTGTGGGCAGCATTCAGACTTAGAGAAAACAGTACTTTACCACTCTCCTGCCTTTTCCATGGTTATTCTATTGGAAAAGAACGAGTTTTGGACAACTACCTTTCATTCTTGCCAAACTCTTTGCAGACCCCCGTGCAAGCTTTAGAACAAGATTTTGGATGTTTTCTTTCCTGGCAGAGTTTCTCCTTGCAAGATATGGTGGAAAAGCTTTTGGCTGAGTGTAGAGCGGCAAGACACGCAGAAGACGCAGATACGCAGCTCTCCGAAGCTAAGTGCCGGTCCCGGGCTTCTTTCGGCACAAACCGCTCTCAGGAGCTCCCTGCGCTCGCCACAATGCTCTGTGTGCGAAGAAGCCGCTTCTTCGCCTCCGGGAGAATCGGCGAGCGGCAGCTTCCCAAAGGCGAAGATGCAAGCTGCAGCACACAGGCACAGTGTGGGCAGCCTTCAGACTTAGAGAAAACAGTACTTTACCACTCTCCTGCCTTATCCATGGTTATTCTATTGGAAAAGAACGAGTTTTGGACAACTACCTTTCATTCTTGTCAAACTCTTTGCAGACCCCCGTGCAAGCTTTAGAACAAGATTTTGGATGTTTTCTTTCCTGGCAGAGTTTCTCCTTGCAAGATATGGTGGAAAAGCTTTTTGCTGAGTGTAGAGCGGCAAGACACGCAGAAGACGCAGATACGCAGCTCTCCGAAGCTAAGTGCCGGTCCCGGGCTTCTTTCGGCACAAACCGCTCTCAGGAGCTCCCTGCGCTCGCCACAATGCTCTGTGTGCGAAGAAGCCGCTTCTTCGCCTCCGGGAGAATCGGCGAGCGGCAGCTTCCCAAAGGCGAAGATGCAAGCTGCAGCACACAGGCACAGTGTGGGCAGCCTTCAGACTTAGAGAAAACAGTACTTTACCACTCTCCTGCCTTTTCCATGGTTATTCTATTGGAAAAGAACGAGTTTTGGACAACTACCTTTCATTCTTGCCAAACTCTTTGCAGACCCCCGTGCAAGCTTTAGAACCAGATTTTGGATGTTTTCTTTCCTGGCAGAGTTTCTCCTTGCAAGATATGGTGGAAAAGCTTTTTGCTGAGTGTAGAGCGGCAAGACACGCAGAAGACGCAGATACGCAGCTCTCCGAAGCTAAGTGCCGGTCCCGGGCTTCTTTCGGCACAAACCGCTCTCAGGAGCTCCCTGCGCTCGCCACAATGCTCTGTGTGCGAAGAAGCCGCTTCTTCGCCTCCGGGAGAATCGGCGAGCGGCAGCTTGCCAAAGGCGAAGATGCAAGCTGCAGCACACAGGCACAGTGTGGGCAGCATTCAGACTTAGAGAAAACAGTACTTTACCACTCTCCTGCCTTTTCCATGGTTATTCTATTGGAAAAGAACGAGTTTTGGACAACTACCTTTCATTCTTGCCAAACTCTTTGCAGACCTCCGTGCAAGCTTTAGAACAAGATTTTGGATGTTTTCTTTCCTGGCAGAGTTTCTCCTTGCAAGATATGGTGGAAAAGCTTTTGGCTGAGTGTAGAGCGGCAAGATACGCAGAAGACGCAGATACGCAGCTCTCCGAAGCTAAGTGCCGGTCCCGGGCTTCTTTCGGCACAAACCGCTCTCAGGAGCTCCCTGCGCTCGCCACAATGCTCTGTGTGCGAAGAAGCCGCTTCTTCGCCTGCGGGAGAATCGGCGAGCGGCAGCTTCCCAAAGGCGAAGATGCAAGCTGCAGCACACAGGCACAGTGTGGGCAGCCTTCAGACTTAGAGAAAACAGTACTTTACCACTCTCCTGCCTTTTCCATGGTTATTCTATTGGAAAAGAACGAGTTTTGGACAACTACCTTTCATTCTTGCCAAACTCTTTGCAGACCTCCGTGCAAGCTTTAGAACAAGATTTTGGATGTTTTCTTTCCTGGCAGAGTTTCTCCTTGCAAGATATGGTGGAAAAGCTTTTGGCTGAGTGTAGAGCGGCAAGACACGCAGCAGACGCAGATACGCAGCTCTCCGAAGCTAAGTGCCGGTCCCGGGCTTCTTTCGGCACAAACCGCTCTCAGGAGCTCCCTGCGCTCGCCACAATGCTCTGTGTGCGAAGAAGCCGCTTCTTCGCCTCCGGGAGAATCGGCGAGCGGCAGCTTCCCAAAGGCGAAGATGCAAGCTGCAGCACACAGGCACAGTGTGGGCAGCCTTCAGACTTAGAGAAAACAGTACTTTACCACTCTCCTGCCTTTTCCATGGTTATTCTATTGGAAAAGAACGAGTTTTGGACAACTACCTTTCATTCTTGCCAAACTCTTTGCAGACCCCCGTGCAAGCTTTAGAACAAGATTTTGGATGTTTTCTTTCCTGGCAGAGTTTCTCCTTGCAAGATATGGTGGAAAAGCTTTTTGCTGAGTGTAGAGCGGCAAGACACGCAGAAGACGCAGATACGCAGCTCTCCGAAGCTAAGTGCCGGTCCCGGGCTTCTTTCGGCACAAACCGCTCTCAGGAGCTCCCTGCGCTCGCCACAATGCTCTGTGTGCGAAGAAGCCGCTTCTTCGCCTCCGGGAGAATCGGCGAGCGGCAGCTTGCCAAAGGCGAAGATGCAAGCTGCAGCACACAGGCACAGTGTGGGCAGCCTTCAGACTTAGAGAAAACAGTACTTTACCACTCTCCTGCCTTTTCCATGGTTATTCTATTGGAAAAGAACGAGTTTTGGACAACTACCTTTCATTCTTGCCAAACTCTTTGCAGACCCCCGTGCAAGCTTTAGAACAAGATTTTGGATGTTTTCTTTCCTGGCAGAGTTTCTCCTTGCAAGATATGGTGGAAAAGCTTTTGGCTGAGTGTAGAGCGGCAAGACACGCAGAAGACGCAGATACGCAGCTCTCCGAAGCTAAGTGCCGGTCCCGGGCTTCTTTCGGCACAAACCGCTCTCAGGAGCTCCCTGCGCTCGCCACAATGCTCTGTGTGCGAAGAAGCCGCTTCTTCGCCTGCGGGAGAATCGGCGAGCGGCAGCTTCCCAAAGGCGAAGATGCAAGCTGCAGCACACAGGCACAGTGTGGGCAGCATTCAGACTTAGAGAAAACAGTACTTTACCACTCTCCTGCCTTTTCCATGGTTATTCTATTGGAAAAGAACGAGTTTTGGACAACTACCTTTCATTCTTGCCAAACTCTTTGCAGACCTCCGTGCAAGCTTTAGAACAAGATTTTGGATGTTTTCTTTCCTGGCAGAGTTTCTCCTTGCAAGATATGGTGGAAAAGCTTTTTGCTGAGTGTAGAGCGGCAAGACACGCAGAAGACGCAGATACGCAGCTCTCCGAAGCTAAGTGCCGGTCCCGGGCTCCTTTCGGCACAAACCGCTCTCAGGAGCTCCCTGCGCTCGCCACAATGCTCTGTGTGCGAAGAAGCCGCTTCTTCGCCTCCGGGAGAATCGGCGAGCGGCAGCTTCCCAAAGGCGAAGATGCAAGCTGCAGCACGCAGGCACAGTGTGGGCAGCCTTCAGACTTAGAGAAAACAGTACTTTACCACTCTCCTGCCTTTTCCATGGTTATTCTATTGGAAAAGAACGAGTTTTGGACAACTACCTTTCATTCTTGCCAAACTCTTTGCAGACCCCCGTGCAAGCTTTAGAACAAGATTTTGGATGTTTTCTTTCCTGGCAGAGTTTCTCCTTGCAAGATATGGTGGAAAAGCTTTTTGCTGAGTGTAGAGCGGCAAGACACGCAGAAGACGCAGATACGCAGCTCTCCGAAGCTAAGTGCCGGTCCCGGGCTCCTTTCGGCACAAACCGCTCTCAGCAGCTCCCTGCGCTCGCCACAATGCTCTGTGTGCGAAGAAGCCGCTTCTTCGCCTCCGGGAGAATCGGCGAGCGGCAGCTTCCCAAAGGCGAAGATGCAAGCTGCAGCACACAGGCACAGTGTGGGCAGCATTCAGACTTAGAGAAAACAGTACTTTACCACTCTCCTGCCTTTTCCATGGTTATTCTATTGGAAAAGAACGAGTTTTGGACAACTACCTTTCATTCTTGCCAAACTCTTTGCAGACCTCCGTGCAAGCTTTAGAACAAGATTTTGGATGTTTTCTTTCCTGGCAGAGTTTCTCCTTGCAAGATATGGTGGAAAAGCTTTTTGCTGAGTGTAGAGCGGCAAGACACGCAGCAGACGCAGATACGCAGCTCTCCGAAGCTAAGTGCCGGTCCCGGGCTTCTTTCGGCACAAACCGCTCTCAGGAGCTCCCTGCGCTCGCCACAATGCTCTGTGTGCGAAGAAGCCGCTTCTTCGCCTCCGGGAGAATCGGCGAGCGGCAGCTTGCCAAAGGCGAAGATGCAAGCTGCAGCACACAGGCACAGTGTGGGCAGCCTTCAGACTTAGAGAAAACAGTACTTTACCACTCTCCTGCCTTTTCCATGGTTATTCTATTGGAAAAGAACGAGTTTTGGACAACTACCTTTCATTCTTGCCAAACTCTTTGCAGACCCCCGTGCAAGCTTTAGAACAAGATTTTGGATGTTTTCTTTCCTGGCAGAGTTTCTCCTTGCAAGATATGGTGGAAAAGCTTTTGGCTGAGTGTAGAGCGGCAAGACACGCAGAAGACGCAGATACGCAGCTCTCCGAAGCTAAGTGCCGGTCCCGGGCTTCTTTCGGCACAAACCGCTCTCAGGAGCTCCCTGCGCTCGCCACAATGCTCTGTGTGCGAAGAAGCCGCTTCTTCGCCTCCGGGAGAATCGGCGAGCGGCAGCTTGCCAAAGGCGAAGATGCAAGCTGCAGCACACAGGCACAGTGTGGGCAGCCTTCAGACTTAGAGAAAACAGTACTTTACCACTCTCCTGCCTTTTCCATGGTTATTCTATTGGAAAAGAACGAGTTTTGGACAACTACCTTTCATTCTTGCCAAACTCTTTGCAGACCCCCGTGCAAGCTTTAGAACAAGATTTTGGATGTTTTCTTTCCTGGCAGAGTTTCTCCTTGCAAGATATGGTGGAAAAGCTTTTGGCTGAGTGTAGAGCGGCAAGACACGCAGAAGACGCAGATACGCAGCTCTCCGAAGCTAAGTGCCGGTCCCGGGCTTCTTTCGGCACAAACCGCTCTCAGGAGCTCCCTGCGCTCGCCACAATGCTCTGTGTGCGAAGAAGCCGCTTCTTCGCCTGCGGGAGAATCGGCGAGCGGCAGCTTCCCAAAGGCGAAGATGCAAGCTGCAGCACACAGGCACAGTGTGGGCAGCATTCAGACTTAGAGAAAACAGTACTTTACCACTCTCCTGCCTTTTCCATGGTTATTCTATTGGAAAAGAACGAGTTTTGGACAACTACCTTTCATTCTTGCCAAACTCTTTGCAGACCTCCGTGCAAGCTTTAGAACAAGATTTTGGATGTTTTCTTTCCTGGCAGAGTTTCTCCTTGCAAGATATGGTGGAAAAGCTTTTTGCTGAGTGTAGAGCGGCAAGACACGCAGAAGACGCAGATACGCAGCTCTCCGAAGCTAAGTGCCGGTCCCGGGCTCCTTTCGGCACAAACCGCTCTCAGGAGCTCCCTGCGCTCGCCACAATGCTCTGTGTGCGAAGAAGCCGCTTCTTCGCCTCCGGGAGAATCGGCGAGCGGCAGCTTCCCAAAGGCGAAGATGCAAGCTGCAGCACGCAGGCACAGTGTGGGCAGCCTTCAGACTTAGAGAAAACAGTACTTTACCACTCTCCTGCCTTTTCCATGGTTATTCTATTGGAAAAGAACGAGTTTTGGACAACTACCTTTCATTCTTGCCAAACTCTTTGCAGACCCCCGTGCAAGCTTTAGAACAAGATTTTGGATGTTTTCTTTCCTGGCAGAGTTTCTCCTTGCAAGATATGGTGGAAAAGCTTTTTGCTGAGTGTAGAGCGGCAAGACACGCAGAAGACGCAGATACGCAGCTCTCCGAAGCTAAGTGCCGGTCCCGGGCTCCTTTCGGCACAAACCGCTCTCAGCAGCTCCCTGCGCTCGCCACAATGCTCTGTGTGCGAAGAAGCCGCTTCTTCGCCTCCGGGAGAATCGGCGAGCGGCAGCTTCCCAAAGGCGAAGATGCAAGCTGCAGCACACAGGCACAGTGTGGGCAGCATTCAGACTTAGAGAAAACAGTACTTTACCACTCTCCTGCCTTTTCCATGGTTATTCTATTGGAAAAGAACGAGTTTTGGACAACTACCTTTCATTCTTGCCAAACTCTTTGCAGACCTCCGTGCAAGCTTTAGAACAAGATTTTGGATGTTTTCTTTCCTGGCAGAGTTTCTCCTTGCAAGATATGGTGGAAAAGCTTTTTGCTGAGTGTAGAGCGGCAAGACACGCAGAAGACGCAGATACGCAGCTCTCCGAAGCTAAGTGCCGGTCCCGGGCTTCTTTCGGCACAAACCGCTCTCAGGAGCTCCCTGCGCTCGCCACAATGCTCTGTGTGCGAAGAAGCCGCTTCTTCGCCTCCGGGAGAATCGGCGAGCGGCAGCTTCCCAAAGGCGAAGATGCAAGCTGCAGCACACAGGCACAGTGTGGGCAGCCTTCAGACTTAGAGAAAACAGTACTTTACCACTCTCCTGCCTTTTCCATGGTTATTCTATTGGAAAAGAACGAGTTTTGGACAACTACCTTTCATTCTTGCCAAACTCTTTGCAGACCCCCGTGCAAGCTTTAGAACCAGATTTTGGATGTTTTCTTTCCTGGCAGAGTTTCTCCTTGCAAGATATGGTGGAAAAGCTTTTTGCTGAGTGTAGAGCGGCAAGACACGCAGAAGACGCAGATACGCAGCTCTCCGAAGCTAAGTGCCGGTCCCGGGCTTCTTTCGGCACAAACCGCTCTCAGGAGCTCCCTGCGCTCGCCACAATGCTCTGTGTGCGAAGAAGCCGCTTCTTCGCCTCCGGGAGAATCGGCGAGCGGCAGCTTGCCAAAGGCGAAGATGCAAGCTGCAGCACACAGGCACAGTGTGGGCAGCATTCAGACTTAGAGAAAACAGTACTTTACCACTCTCCTGCCTTTTCCATGGTTATTCTATTGGAAAAGAACGAGTTTTGGACAACTACCTTTCATTCTTGCCAAACTCTTTGCAGACCTCCGTGCAAGCTTTAGAACAAGATTTTGGATGTTTTCTTTCCTGGCAGAGTTTCTCCTTGCAAGATATGGTGGAAAAGCTTTTTGCTGAGTGTAGAGCGGCAAGACACGCAGAAGACGCAGATACGCAGCTCTCCGAAGCTAAGTGCCAGTCCCGGGCTTCTTTCGGCACAAACCGCTCTCAGGAGCTCCCTGCGCTCGCCACAATGCTCTGTGTGCGAAGAAGCCGCTTCTTCGCCTCCGGGAGAATCGGCGAGCGGCAGCTTCCCAAAGGCGAAGATGCAAGCTGCAGCACACAGGCACAGTGTGGGCAGCCTTCAGACTTAGAGAAAACAGTACTTTACCACTCTCCTGCCTTTTCCATGGTTATTCTATTGGAAAAGAACGAGTTTTGGACAACTACCTTTCATTCTTGCCAAACTCTTTGCAGACCCCCGTGCAAGCTTTAGAACAAGATTTTGGATGTTTTCTTTCCTGGCAGAGTTTCTCCTTGCAAGATATGGTGGAAAAGCTTTTGGCTGAGTGTAGAGCGGCAAGACACGCAGAAGACGCAGATACGCAGCTCTCCGAAGCTAAGTGCCGGTCCCGGGCTTCTTTCGGCACAAACCGCTCTCAGGAGCTCCCTGCGCTCGCCACAATGCTCTGTGTGCGAAGAAGCCGCTTCTTCGCCTCCGGGAGAATCGGCGAGCGGCAGCTTCCCAAAGGCGAAGATGCAAGCTGCAGCACACAGGCACAGTGTGGGCAGCATTCAGACTTAGAGAAAACAGTACTTTACCACTCTCCTGCCTTTTCCATGGTTATTCTATTGGAAAAGAACGAGTTTTGGACAACTACCTTTCATTCTTGCCAAACTCTTTGCAGACCTCCGTGCAAGCTTTAGAACAAGATTTTGGATGTTTTCTTTCCTGGCAGAGTTTCTCCTTGCAAGATATGGTGGAAAAGCTTTTGGCTGAGTGTAGAGCGGCAAGACACGCAGCAGACGCAGATACGCAGCTCTCCGAAGCTAAGTGCCGGTCCCGGGCTTCTTTCGGCACAAACCGCTCTCAGGAGCTCCCTGCGCTCGCCACAATGCTCTGTGTGCGAAGAAGCCGCTTCTTCGCCTCCGGGAGAATCGGCGAGCGGCAGCTTCCCAAAGGCGAAGATGCAAGCTGCAGCACACAGGCACAGTGTGGGCAGCCTTCAGACTTAGAGAAAACAGTACTTTACCACTCTCCTGCCTTTTCCATGGTTATTCTATTGGAAAAGAACGAGTTTTGGACAACTACCTTTCATTCTTGCCAAACTCTTTGCAGACCTCCGTGCAAGCTTTAGAACCAGATTTTGGATGTTTTCTTTCCTGGCAGAGTTTCTCCTTGCAAGATATGGTGGAAAAGCTTTTTGCTGAGTGTAGAGCGGCAAGACACGCAGAAGACGCAGATACGCAGCTCTCCGAAGCTAAGTGCCGGTCCCGGGCTTCTTTCGGCACAAACCGCTCTCAGGAGCTCCCTGCGCTCGCCACAATGCTCTGTGTGCGAAGAAGCCGCTTCTTCGCCTCCGGGAGAATCGGCGAGCGGCAGCTTCCCAAAGGCGAAGATGCAAGCTGCAGCACACAGGCACAGTGTGGGCAGCCTTCAGACTTAGAGAAAACAGTACTTTACCACTCTCCTGCCTTTTCCATGGTTATTCTATTGGAAAAGAACGAGTTTTGGACAACTACCTTTCATTCTTGCCAAACTCTTTGCAGACCCCCGTGCAAGCTTTAGAACAAGATTTTGGATGTTTTCTTTCCTGGCAGAGTTTCTCCTTGCAAGATATGGTGGAAAAGCTTTTTGCTGAGTGTAGAGCGGCAAGACACGCAGAAGACGCAGATACGCAGCTCTCCGAAGCTAAGTGCCGGTCCCGGGCTTCTTTCGGCACAAACCGCTCTCAGGAGCTCCCTGCGCTCGCCACAATGCTCTGTGTGCGAAGAAGCCGCTTCTTCGCCTCCGGGAGAATCGGCGAGCGGCAGCTTGCCAAAGGCGAAGATGCAAGCTGCAGCACACAGGCACAGTGTGGGCAGCCTTCAGACTTAGAGAAAACAGTACTTTACCACTCTCCTGCCTTTTCCATGGTTATTCTATTGGAAAAGAACGAGTTTTGGACAACTACCTTTCATTCTTGCCAAACTCTTTGCAGACCCCCGTGCAAGCTTTAGAACCAGATTTTGGATGTTTTCTTTCCTGGCAGAGTTTCTCCTTGCAAGATATGGTGGAAAAGCTTTTTGCTGAGTGTAGAGCGGCAAGACACGCAGAAGACGCAGATACGCAGCTCTCCGAAGCTAAGTGCCGGTCCCGGGCTTCTTTCGGCACAAACCGCTCTCAGGAGCTCCCTGCGCTCGCCACAATGCTCTGTGTGCGAAGAAGCCGCTTCTTCGCCTCCGGGAGAATCGGCGAGCGGCAGCTTGCCAAAGGCGAAGATGCAAGCTGCAGCACACAGGCACAGTGTGGGCAGCATTCAGACTTAGAGAAAACAGTACTTTACCACTCTCCTGCCTTTTCCATGGTTATTCTATTGGAAAAGAACGAGTTTTGGACAACTACCTTTCATTCTTGCCAAACTCTTTGCAGACCTCCGTGCAAGCTTTAGAACAAGATTTTGGATGTTTTCTTTCCTGGCAGAGTTTCTCCTTGCAAGATATGGTGGAAAAGCTTTTTGCTGAGTGTAGAGCGGCAAGACACGCAGAAGACGCAGATACGCAGCTCTCCGAAGCTAAGTGCCGGTCCCGGGCTTCTTTCGGCACAAACCGCTCTCAGGAGCTCCCTGCGCTCGCCACAATGCTCTGTGTGCGAAGAAGCCGCTTCTTCGCCTCCGGGAGAATCGGCGAGCGGCAGCTTCCCAAAGGCGAAGATGCAAGCTGCAGCACACAGGCACAGTGTGGGCAGCCTTCAGACTTAGAGAAAACAGTACTTTACCACTCTCCTGCCTTTTCCATGGTTATTCTATTGGAAAAGAACTAGTTTTGGACAACTACCTTTCATTCTTGCCAAACTCTTTGCAGACCCCCGTGCAAGCTTTAGAACAAGATTTTGGATGTTTTCTTTCCTGGCAGAGTTTCTCCTTGCAAGATATGCTGGAAAAGCTTTTGGCTGAGTGTAGAGCGGCAAGACACGCAGAAGACGCAGATACGCAGCTCTCCGAAGCTAAGTGCCGGTCCCGGCCTTCTTTCGGCACAAACCGCTCTCAGGAGCTCCCTGCGCTCGCCACAATGCTCTGTGTGCGAAGAAGCCGCTTCTTCGCCTCCGGGAGAATCGGCGAGCGGCAGCTTCCCAAAGGCGAAGATGCAAGCTGCAGCACGCAGGCACAGTGTGGGCAGCCTTCAGACTTAGAGAAAACAGTACTTTACCACTCTCCTGCCTTTTCCATGGTTATTCTATTGGAAAAGAACGAGTTTTGGACAACTACCTTTCATTCTTGCCAAACTCTTTGCAGACCCCCGTGCAAGCTTTAGAACAAGATTTTGGATGTTTTCTTTCCTGGCAGAGTTTCTCCTTGCAAGATATGGTGGAAAAGCTTTTTGCTGAGTGTAGAGCGGCAAGACACGCAGAAGACGCAGATACGCAGCTCTCCGAAGCTAAGTGCCGGTCCCGGGCTCCTTTCGGCACAAACCGCTCTCAGCAGCTCCCTGCGCTCGCCACAATGCTCTGTGTGCGAAGAAGCCGCTTCTTCGCCTGCGGGAGAATCGGCGAGCGGCAGCTTCCCAAAGGCGAAGATGCAAGCTGCAGCACACAGGCACAGTGTGGGCAGCATTCAGACTTAGAGAAAACAGTACTTTACCACTCTCCTGCCTTTTCCATGGTTATTCTATTGGAAAAGAACGAGTTTTGGACAACTACCTTTCATTCTTGCCAAACTCTTTGCAGACCTCCGTGCAAGCTTTAGAACAAGATTTTGGATGTTTTCTTTCCTGGCAGAGTTTCTCCTTGCAAGATATGGTGGAAAAGCTTTTTGCTGAGTGTAGAGCGGCAAGACACGCAGAAGACGCAGATACGCAGCTCTCCGAAGCTAAGTGCCGGTCCCGGGCTTCTTTCGGCACAAACCGCTCTCAGGAGCTCCCTGCGCTCGCCACAATGCTCTGTGTGCGAAGAAGCCGCTTCTTCGCCTCCGGGAGAATCGGCGAGCGGCAGCTTCCCAAAGGCGAAGATGCAAGCTGCAGCACACAGGCACAGTGTGGGCAGCCTTCAGACTTAGAGAAAACAGTACTTTACCACTCTCCTGCCTTTTCCATGGTTATTCTATTGGAAAAGAACGAGTTTTGGACAACTACCTTTCATTCTTGCCAAACTCTTTGCAGACCCCCGTGCAAGCTTTAGAACCAGATTTTGGATGTTTTCTTTCCTGGCAGAGTTTCTCCTTGCAAGATATGGTGGAAAAGCTTTTTGCTGAGTGTAGAGCGGCAAGACACGCAGAAGATGCAGATACGCAGCTCTCCGAAGCTAAGTGCCGGTCCCGGGCTTCTTTCGGCACAAACCACTCTCAGGAGCTCCCTGCGCTCGCCACAATGCTCTGTGTGCGAAGAAGCCGCTTCTTCGCCTCCGGGAGAATCGGCGAGCGGCAGCTTGCCAAAGGCGAAGATGCAAGCTGCAGCACACAGGCACAGTGTGGGCAGCATTCAGACTTAGAGAAAACAGTACTTTACCACTCTCCTGCCTTTTCCATGGTTATTCTATTGGAAAAGAACGAGTTTTGGACAACTACCTTTCATTCTTGCCAAACTCTTTGCAGACCTCCGTGCAAGCTTTAGAACAAGATTTTGGATGTTTTCTTTCCTGGCAGAGTTTCTCCTTGCAAGATATGGTGGAAAAGCTTTTTGCTGAGTGTAGAGCGGCAAGACACGCAGAAGACGCAGATACGCAGCTCTCCGAAGCTAAGTGCCGGTCCCGGGCTTCTTTCGGCACAAACCGCTCTCAGGAGCTCCCTGCGCTCGCCACAATGCTCTGTGTGCGAAGAAGCCGCTTCTTCGCCTCCGGGAGAATCGGCGAGCGGCAGCTTCCCAAAGGCGAAGATGCAAGCTGCAGCACACAGGCACAGTGTGGGCAGCCTTCAGACTTAGAGAAAACAGTACTTTACCACTCTCCTGCCTTTTCCATGGTTATTCTATTGGAAAAGAACGAGTTTTGGACAACTACCTTTCATTCTTGCCAAACTCTTTGCAGACCCCCGTGCAAGCTTTAGAACCAGATTTTGGATGTTTTCTTTCCTGGCAGAGTTTCTCCTTGCAAGATATGGTGGAAAAGCTTTTTGCTGAGTGTAGAGCGGCAAGACACGCAGAAGACGCAGATACGCAGCTCTCCGAAGCTAAGTGCCGGTCCCGGGCTTCTTTCGGCACAAACCGCTCTCAGGAGCTCCCTGCACTCGCCACAATGCTCTGTGTGCGAAGAAGCCGCTTCTTCGCCTCCGGGAGAATCGGCGAGCGGCAGCTTCCCAAAGGCGAAGATGCAAGCTGCAGCACACAGGCACAGTGTGGGCAGCCTTCAGACTTAGAGAAAACAGTACTTTACCACTCTCCTGCCTTTTCCATGGTTATTCTATTGGAAAAGAACGAGTTTTGGACAACTACCTTTCATTCTTGCCAAACTCTTTGCAGACCCCCGTGCAAGCTTTAGAACAAGATTTTGGATGTTTTCTTTCCTGGCAGAGTTTCTCCTTGCAAGATATGGTGGAAAAGCTTTTTGCTGAGTGTAGAGCGGCAAGACACGCAGAAGACGCAGATACGCAGCTCTCCGAAGCTAAGTGCCGGTCCCGGGCTTCTTTCGGCACAAACCGCTCTCAGGAGCTCCCTGCGCTCGCCACAATGCTCTGTGTGCGAAGAAGCCGCTTCTTCGCCTCCGGGAGAATCGGCGAGCGGCAGCTTGCCAAAGGCGAAGATGCAAGCTGCAGCACACAGGCACAGTGTGGGCAGCATTCAGACTTAGAGAAAACAGTACTTTACCACTCTCCTGCCTTTTCCATGGTTATTCTATTGGAAAAGAACGAGTTTTGGACAACTACCTTTCATTCTTGCCAAACTCTTTGCAGACCCCCGTGCAAGCTTTAGAACAAGATTTTGGATGTTTTCTTTCCTGGCAGAGTTTCTCCTTGCAAGATATGGTGGAAAAGCTTTTGGCTGAGTGTAGAGCGGCAAGACACGCAGAAGACGCAGATACGCAGCTCTCCGAAGCTAAGTGCCGGTCCCGGGCTTCTTTCGGCACAAACCGCTCTCAGGAGCTCCCTGCGCTCGCCACAATGCTCTGTGTGCGAAGAAGCCGCTTCTTCGCCTCCGGGAGAATCGGCGAGCGGCAGCTTGCCAAAGGCGAAGATGCAAGCTGCAGCACACAGGCACAGTGTGGGCAGCCTTCAGACTTAGAGAAAACAGTACTTTACCACTCTCCTGCCTTTTCCATGGTTATTCTATTGGAAAAGAACGAGTTTTGGACAACTACCTTTCATTCTTGCCAAACTCTTTGCAGACCTCCGTGCAAGCTTTAGAACAAGATTTTGGATGTTTTCTTTCCTGGCAGAGTTTCTCCTTGCAAGATATGGTGGAAAAGCTTTTTGCTGAGTGTAGAGCGGCAAGACACGCAGAAGACGCAGATACGCAGCTCTCCGAAGCTAAGTGCCGGTCCCGGGCTTCTTTCGGCACAAACCGCTCTCAGGAGCTCCCTGCGCTTGCCACAATGCTCTGTGTGCGAAGAAGCCGCTTCTTCGCCTCCGGGAGAATCGGCGAGCGGCAGCTTCCCAAAGGCGAAGATGCAAGCTGCAGCACGCAGGCACAGTGTGGGCAGCCTTCAGACTTAGAGAAAACAGTACTTTACCACTCTCCTGCCTTTTCCATGGTTATTCTATTGGAAAAGAACGAGTTTTGGACAACTACCTTTCATTCTTGCCAAACTCTTTGCAGACCCCCGTGCAAGCTTTAGAACAAGATTTTGGATGTTTTCTTTCCTGGCAGAGTTTCTCCTTGCAAGATATGGTGGAAAAGCTTTTTGCTGAGTGTAGAGCGGCAAGACACGCAGAAGACGCAGATACGCAGCTCTCCGAAGCTAAGTGCCGGTCCCGGGCTCCTTTCGGCACAAACCGCTCTCAGCAGCTCCCTGCGCTCGCCACAATGCTCTGTGTGCGAAGAAGCCGCTTCTTCGCCTCCGGGAGAATCGGCGAGCGGCAGCTTCCCAAAGGCGAAGATGCAAGCTGCAGCACACAGGCACAGTGTGGGCAGCCTTCAGACTTAGAGAAAACAGTACTTTACCACTCTCCTGCCTTTTCCATGGTTATTCTATTGGAAAAGAACGAGTTTTGGACAACTACCTTTCATTCTTGCCAAACTCTTTGCAGACCCCCGTGCAAGCTTTAGAACAAGATTTTGGATGTTTTCTTTCCTGGCAGAGTTTCTCCTTGCAAGATATGGTGGAAAAGCTTTTGGCTGAGTGTAGAGCGGCAAGACACGCAGAAGACGCAGATACGCAGCTCTCCGAAGCTAAGTGCCGGTCCCGGGCTTCTTTCGGCACAAACCGCTCTCAGGAGCTCCCTGCGCTCGCCACAATGCTCTGTGTGCGAAGAAGCCGCTTCTTCGCCTCCGGGAGAATCGGCGAGCGGCAGCTTCCCAAAGGCGAAGATGCAAGCTGCAGCACACAGGCACAGTGTGGGCAGCATTCAGACTTAGAGAAAACAGTACTTTACCACTCTCCTGCCTTTTCCATGGTTATTCTATTGGAAAAGAACGAGTTTTGGACAACTACCTTTCATTCTTGCCAAACTCTTTGCAGACCTCCGTGCAAGCTTTAGAACAAGATTTTGGATGTTTTCTTTCCTGGCAGAGTTTCTCCTTGCAAGATATGGTGGAAAAGCTTTTGGCTGAGTGTAGAGCGGCAAGACACGCAGAAGACGCAGATACGCAGCTCTCCGAAGCTAAGTGCCGGTCCCGGGCTTCTTTCGGCACAAACCGCTCTCAGGAGCTCCCTGCGCTCGCCACAATGCTCTGTGTGCGAAGAAGCCGCTTCTTCGCCTCCGGGAGAATCGGCGAGCGGCAGCTTGCCAAAGGCGAAGATGCAAGCTGCAGCACACAGGCACAGTGTGGGCAGCATTCAGACTTAGAGAAAACAGTACTTTACCACTCTCCTGCCTTTTCCATGGTTATTCTATTGGAAAAGAACGAGTTTTGGACAACTACCTTTCATTCTTGCCAAACTCTTTGCAGACCCCCGTGCAAGCTTTAGAACAAGATTTTGGATGTTTTCTTTCCTGGCAGAGTTTCTCCTTGCAAGATATGGTGGAAAAGCTTTTTGCTGAGTGTAGAGCGGCAAGACACGCAGAAGATGCAGATACGCAGCTCTCCGAAGCTAAGTGCCGGTCCCGGGCTTCTTTCGGCACAAACCGCTCTCAGGAGCTCCCTGCGCTCGCCACAATGCTCTGTGTGCGAAGAAGCCGCTTCTTCGCCTGCGGGAGAATCGGCGAGCGGCAGCTTCCCAAAGGCGAAGATGCAAGCTGCAGCACACAGGCACAGTGTGGGCAGCCTTCAGACTTAGAGAAAACAGTACTTTACCACTCTCCTGCCTTTTCCATGGTTATTCTATTGGAAAAGAACGAGTTTTGGACAACTACCTTTCATTCTTGCCAAACTCTTTGCAGACCCCCGTGCAAGCTTTAGAACAAGATTTTGGATGTTTTCTTTCCTGGCAGAGTTTCTCCTTGCAAGATATGCTGGAAAAGCTTTTTGCTGAGTGTAGAGCGGCAAGACACGCAGAAGACGCAGATACGCAGCTCTCCGAAGCTAAGTGCCGGTCCCGGGCTTCTTTCGGCACAAACCGCTCTCAGGAGCTCCCTGCGCTCGCCACAATGCTCTGTGTGCGAAGAAGCCGCTTCTTCGCCTGCGGGAGAATCGGCGAGCGGCAGCTTCCCAAAGGCGAAGATGCAAGCTGCAGCACACAGGCACAGTGTGGGCAGCCTTCAGACTTAGAGAAAACAGTACTTTACCACTCTCCTGCCTTTTCCATGGTTATTCTATTGGAAAAGAACGAGTTTTGGACAACTACCTTTCATTCTTGCCAAACTCTTTGCAGACCTCCGTGCAAGCTTTAGAACAAGATTTTGGATGTTTTCTTTCCTGGCAGAGTTTCTCCTTGCAAGATATGGTGGAAAAGCTTTTTGCTGAGTGTAGAGCGGCAAGACACGCAGAAGACGCAGATACGCAGCTCTCCGAAGCTAAGTGCCGGTCCCGGGCTTCTTTCGGCACAAACCGCTCTCAGGAGCTCCCTGCGCTCGCCACAATGCTCTGTGTGCGAAGAAGCCGCTTCTTCGCCTCCGGGAGAATCGGCGAGCGGCAGCTTCCCAAAGGCGAAGATGCAAGCTGCAGCACACAGGCACAGTGTGGGCAGCCTTCAGACTTAGAGAAAACAGTACTTTACCACTCTCCTGCCTTTTCCATGGTTATTCTATTGGAAAAGAACGAGTTTTGGACAACTACCTTTCATTCTTGCCAAACTCTTTGCAGACCCCCGTGCAAGCTTTAGAACAAGATTTTGGATGTTTTCTTTCCTGGCAGAGTTTCTCCTTGCAAGATATGGTGGAAAAGCTTTTGGCTGAGTGTAGAGCGGCAAGACACGCAGAAGACGCAGATACGCAGCTCTCCGAAGCTAAGTGCCGGTCCCGGGCTTCTTTCGGCACAAACCGCTCTCAGGAGCTCCCTGCGCTCGCCACAATGCTCTGTGTGCGAAGAAGCCGCTTCTTCGCCTGCGGGGGACTCGGCTAAGAGCAGCTTCCGAAACGCGACAAACAAATATTAACAACACGGCGTTGTGTCCTGGGCGTCTTTCGGCACAAGCGCCCCACCGGAACGTACCGCCAGCGGCACAATGCATTGTGTGTGAAGAACTCCCTTCGCCTCCAGGGAACTGAAAGAAGAAGCCTAAGCTTAAAACGCCTTTGCCTCAATTGTGTACTGGTTTGGGCGCTCCTCTCTATTATTTGCGCCACTCCTGACAGCAGGTGTCGCTGTTGGTCAAGCTTTGAGTTTGCTTATTAAGTTGCGATGCTGGGTGGTCAAACAACTCAAGATCAGCGATTTTAAATCAGGTTCTCACTGGTGTAGATACCATTAGTCATTGCACACTGCAAAATAATGCTGCTCTAGCTTTCTTGTTAGCACATGGGCAAGAGTGTGAGGATTTGGAAGGAATGTGTTTTTTGAACCTCTCTAACCATTCTGCAGTCATTCACTGGAAACTCAAACAAGGACAAGATAACATGAAGAAATTGATTGGGAATGAGAGGGTTACGCCTGAATGGTTTGAGAGATGGGAAACAACTCGATGGTTGAAAGATCTTGTAAAGGGAACTTTGTTGTTACTAGTAGTCATTATTATATTGCTTCTTGTTATTCCATGCATCATGAAACTGGTGAGCCTCTTGGAAGAAAATAGGGTGGGAAAGGGTTTAGCTGGTGCAAGACGAAGAAGGGGGAAATTGTAGCAATGTATCTGAACCTCTTAGACTAAAGGGTGCACCAGCCATCCAGCTGGAATATGTTCTTATCAGAATTTTCTCAGAGCCCTCTGGAATTCATCAAGGTTACTAAGACATAAGCCGTGCTAAAATAAGAAAGAGAAGCTGAGAAACCAAATTCCAAGACTACAAGAACTCGATAACGGGGGGCAGCAAAGCGCCTGGACTGTAACCAAACGTATCTTCTGAGAGGTGCACACAGAATGCGTGGACATAACAAAGGCACCAAGATAAAAATGCGGGCCTAGCGTGTGCAGAGATTTAGAATGTGTAAGTGCATCATGTCAACAATCAACGGCTTCTGCTTAATCCTCTTGCTCCGTTGTCCTGGAGTCCTGAATTTCCCACAAGGAAAGCCCTACTAAAAGGGCTCTGATTTTAATGATAGTTGCTGTCTAGACGATGAATAATGGGAAGAGTTCTTTCAAATCCTTCCCTCGCTGACATCTGTAAGTTTCATCTTTTCCTGATTGTACTGGTGGCTATACATTAGTTATGACTAGAAAGGAATGAGTTTTAGGGATATGTTGCAAGGAAATTGGTAGCTCTGCTTCCATTTCCATTGTCTAAGAAGAATTCTGATTAGTTTTGGACTTTTCATAGACCTCTGACTAGATTGCATTTGTCTTTGATTGAGCCCGTAAATTTTAGGCTACTAGGCTTGACCAATGGATAGAAAAGGGAAAGTCACACAGCTTAGGTGGTTCCCTTGTCAACAACTTCTCAATAGTAGGGCGATTTCTGTCCTCAAGTTTGTTACTTCAGCTAGCAGATTATGCTCACTCCAAAAGAAGGTGAGAAGTTTGCTACCCTAAATGGTCCGATAATTCTTCCTGCTTCTTTGTGACTCTTTTGTATGACTGGATTCTGTATTATTGGAGTTTGTTATAAAAAGTTGGATTAAATTGCGTGCGTCCGCTCTTGGGGGAAACAGTATTTAGCCAATAACATCTAGGCTTTTATCGACCTGAGATTGTCTGAACGGACGGGACGCTTTAAACACAGTAATTCCTGCTAGTTCCAATTCCATTTTTAGACTCGACAAACCGAATGGTAAACCTGCACCAGTAGGGAGGGACATTGGACTTTCTCCTTTTTAGAGAGAAACTAATGAAAAAGTTTCAGCAGAATCATAGCAGGCTGTAAAATAAGAAAAGCATCATGAAAAGAGGCCAATCCTATCCTCTTAGTATTGCTAGTTGTGATTGGACATGAATGAAACATGTCAACTCTGTGTTCCTGGGTATCACATCAGTAACAGCTACTTCAGCTGCTGTAGTTGTCTCCTAAAGCTAAGAACAGAATCCAAAGAATTGTGATTCCATGGTCACAATTCACCCTGTGATGGTGACAGGTGAAAAAGGAGTGGAAGGTGCGCGGGTAAATTAACTTGAATGGCCTATCTAAATCAGCAGCCACTGATTTCCTGAAAACTTCAACAGGTCAGTTGACCTGTTGGGATTCTTTTAATCCATGGTCATGTTTTTCTTGGGATTCTTGTAACCTTTCCCCATTCGTTCAGCCTTTGCCCTCAAGCCTTTGCTGACATTTCAAGTATCTCGACAAGCTGGAAATGTGTTGTCTTTCTTTATCATGTCATAATTCCCTTCAAAGGGTTGTTTGCCTCAAGTCTTATTTTTGCTGGTTTTCTGCTAGTTCATTGTCAGAGGGCAGCAGGTGCTTTGTAAGAGCAAGTACACAATCCTATAGCTTGCTTTTCTTTTGATTTGGCCTGTCTAGAAAACTGAAGGACTGAACATTTCCGACAGGATTTTCTCTCCCCATTATGTTTCACCGGAAGGGCAGATGCAAATCATCTACTTAAACTCTTGGCACGGAAAAAAGTAGTGGTTTGCTGCTGCATATAGGTAGAAGCTTACAAAAGGAAGGCCTTGGGCTGAGGCCCGATACTTTGGCTAAGCAGAAAAGGACTATGGGAAGGTGAGGCCGCTGAATCAGAGGTAGATCAACAAGTTCTAGAATCGTCACGTGTTCACAGCGTGGTGTAGGATGGTTGGTTGAATGAATTTTGTTATGGCTTAAAGCTATGGAACTGATAAAGGCCTGAGTGCTTCAAAAGCCTGGTTTTTGCAAAAAAGCAGCTCTCCTCTGCACCTGCCTGGGGACTCTGCATCACTAGGGACCCTCACTCCCAGTTTGCCAAGGAGATGATCAGTAGGAATGTTGCAGAGCTGCCGTGTCCATATGAACGGAATGGCAAAGAGTGAAGCGGTGGGTATTTTTGGGCTTTAATACAATGCTGCTGCATTGGTGCCAGTTTAGTCGGTTTTCCATCAGTGGCCTTTCTGTCTAGAAGTACACTGCCCAGTCTTTCTAGCATGTGATGCCATTTCCTTCCTGTTGTTTTAATACCTTCCTTCAGTTGAAAGGATGATACAATCTTTACATTTTGAAGATCCCTGTTAGGAAACACTATGCCAGAGGAGTCATTGCTCCCTTTTCTTCTGCCTCCTTTGTAATTTTCAGAGCCTCATTTCAAATTTCTGCTAATGTCGAGAAGAATACTGAGACTACTCAGCAGGGTTGACGCTCTCAGCTGCTTTCCTCTTTCATACTGCTTCATACTGTATGTGACTTAATGGCCTGGTTTTGTCATCCGCATTTTGCTGTGATCTGTGAACACAAAAAGAAGTCTTTGTTTTTTGCAAGAACTACCCCTAGGAGGATTTGTGTTCCTTTTGATTTCTACGGTGTTAGCCCTGTTGCAGAAAAAAAGGAGATTGTACCCTCTTCTTGTGCTCTCATTCCCTCCTCTCTGCTTTGCATGTCCTAGTTAATCTACTGCCATGACTCATTTGGCATCATCTCATAGTGCAAATTCTGCACAGTTTCATGGACTTACAAATGCCAGTTGCCAAGGAGCTTATATAACCATTCAAAGATTAAAGAATTGTAGGGCTGGGCAAGTCCAGCTGCTGAAACTGGAAGTGGTTAAGTCATGCCATATTAAAGAGACAGAGCAAATCAGTTCATCTAGGACTTTCAACTGGACACCTCTGAGAATAACAGCTTGACAGCAATGACACAGCCATCTTCCTAGCTGTATTCCAGAAAGAGAAAAGGGACACCTTCAATGGTTAAGATGTTTGGCATGAGAAAACAGCAAGAAATGTAGCACAAAATACTTGAGCCAGATAAAGTGCGTTTTTCTCGTGAGAATTTTGCAGTTGTTCTTTCTTGTCTGTGCCTTTACTTTTCACAGAAGACAGGGAGGGCGTTTAATTATTATTGTTCTTTTGTTTTCTATTCTTGGCCTCCCTCTTTCCACCTGCCATTAACAATTTTGCCTTGCTTTACTGGCTTCTCTTTCTTTACTTATAGAAGGTTACATGAGGTCCTCCAACCTTGTCATAAACATTCGCATACAGTGGAAAGGAGTAGAAGGTACATCTAAATGCACAAAACAGACCCAGAAAAAGAGAGGTTTTTTACAGTCTTCTGTGAGAACAAGATATCTTTGAACTGAGTAATGCTTTAACTTTTAGTCCACTCTTTACTATTATTACAAGTGTTTGGCCTTTAGTACATAGCCTTTGAAATCATCCAGCCCAATATTTTTGGCTAATTTTGTTTTATTTCTCTCGGGGACTTTGTTTCTTAAGGAATAGTCCAGAGCCAGAGCGTCCACGGTAGAGTTATGCTGCCATAATAAAAGCGTCGTAAATTCTGGTACAGTTTGTGCTGGTAATACGTCTAGGAAAGAAAGGTTTTACATCTTTTTTGACTTTCAAATGTAACCATTATTTGAAAAAGTTAAGAGTTGGGCTTTCCCCCCCTCCAAAATACTTCTCTCTGGAATGTTACTCAGGGATTACACATAAAAGCTCACCCTGTAAAATATGTTGCGGATAATCTGCAGTAAGCGCAGCTTAGCAGCTAGAGATGATTATGTGGGTTAAATGACATTCCTTCTGCGGTGATGGAAACTCTGTCTACGCAGACATACTCAACAAAAGTTACCATGGCTTAGCTCCTCTCCTAAACTTCATGTGCATTTTCAAACTTTCCAAGAAGGTGAATTCAAGCTCCTTCATTGCTCTCTGCTGGAGTCCCAAGAAAATATCAGTGTGCTTTTTGTCATTTACAGCTGTCATTGCTTAGCTCTTGAACATGAGACTCTCTCATGACTGATGAAAGTTGTCTAGTTAAGAGTGGGTCAAAGACACGCTCCTGCTCTAGAAGGAGATGAGAAGGTTTCTGCAGTCTTTGTCATCTCTACTGCTTGTGATTTCTATCCAAAACCAGTGGGAAGTTTTCTGAAGGCAGTCCAGAAGCTGGCAATATGGACAGCTTACAACCAAACACTTGCTGCACTGCTATCACGGTGATACCAGGAAGGACTTAAAAAATTTAGAAGGGCAAAGAAAGCAGTTGGAAGGAAAAGAACATTAACCATTATTCCATTCTTCTAATATGTCCTCCTTTAAGTCATCATTTTCATGCAGTTTAACGGCTTGCGTTGGTATCCCTCAAAAAGAATCTGAGACAGAGTAAGCTTTTTAATGCAGTAGATGTGACACGTGCAGGCCAAGTTGCCTTTGTTGACATCAAATGCCAATTATGCTTGAGCTACCCTTTGCTTAAGGTACTTCGCTTACACGAAGAATTTTACTCATCATTGAGCAAATTTTGCTGTCATGATTGAGTAAATTTTATTCATGATAGAGTGAATTTTACTGTCACTCCGAATTTTACTGTCATGATTGGCATTGAAACTTTTCAAGGAAAGCTCTGGATAGCAATGTTTGTGTAAAAATAGTAGTTTATCTCCTGTATTTGTGTGAAGCAGGTAAGCCTTTTGCTGTCACCAGTGTTGCTTACCCTTTCATGTCATATCCCTCTTCATATCCATATTCTGCTGAAGGCTTATTAATCTGCTTTAAAATTGGCACGTGGAATAAGACTACTTTTCCTTTTTGAAAGCTAATGTCATTTGACCTAGTGACAGTAAATAATTCATTAATTGTAAGTCCCCAGCTAGCATCTTTTATGCATATTCTAACCTTCTAAAGAAGTAACAAAAACACTCTCCAATACTTGACTTTCTTAAGCACACAAAATGCTTCCCTCCTTTGCAGTTGGCATCTGGAAAATGAACCACATCTCTGCAGTATTTTAACGTGCACCATATTTAGCCAAGTAATTCAAAAGAAATAAAAAGCAGCCCCTTCAATTTGGAAATATTTTTGAATTGTTTTTGAATATACAAAACATACCCTTACCGTACGCATTGCATGCAGATTTAATCGTCGTGAAAGCAAACCCTATGTTTCTGTTGGGATAGCATGGTTTTCCAGTTTCCACAATTGTTCTTGGCACAGTTTTCTACTTATGTGACTGTTAGGACACTCGTAGGTACTTCTAAGGTACTGTAGTAAGCGGAGAAGGAGGAGAGGTTGTGCCTTATTTCTGGCTTCCTTTGGTTTTCTTTTTGGTTTTCTTCCTCTTGCTCTTTTTCATGTCACCTTTCTAGATACTGTGATTTAGATTTGCAGTTTACTAAGCTGTGTTTTCTGTCTGGAATTCTTTGAAATTCCCAGAGGAACCCCACCGGTAAATATGCATCTTTTTATGATTTGCTAGCTACATAGAAAATCTTCCTGCTGCTCTAAAATGCTTTTATTTGATATGCATTTTTATCACCATTCTAATGAAAAGAAAAGTTCCTCTATTCACTGCTTTTGTACTGGATTCAGTTCAATGTGCGCTAACGGTGCAAAAAAGTCCTGCTGGAGAAGGGATCTGCATACAAATTGACCAAGACATGTGCTACAAGGGTCTTGAAAAGGTTCAAAGTTTCTCTACCTTTCTGGCAGTCTGTCTTCACAGCAGGACTTGATGAGGGATTTTGCTGGCGTTTCTTTGACAGAAAGCAATAACAAAGCAAGCAAAATGGAGCAGCAAAAGAAGAATGGAGCAGCAAAAGGTACATTATCCCCTCTGTTATTATCATTGTCGAAACAGATTTTTTCACACCATGTTACATCAAATACCTTAGTAGAGCTAAAGACTAGAAAAACGCAGCTCTGTTCTGGTTCATTAAAAGCAAAGCCATCTGTGGACAGAAGTGCCCAGCATGATGCTGGGAACTCCTAGCTGGTTTCAGTAAGCTGTCTGGAGAACGGCATTTTCGCTGGGCTTTACTAGCGTGTCTGTAAGGAGAGGGAGTTTATGTGCAGCTTTGAGCCCTGAGAGTGCCATAGGCAAAGAGACCCATCGTGTAGCTCTCTGACCAGCCACAGCACACTGAGGCATGATGGATTACTCCCAGAGTTCACGTGGTAGAAAGGTTTTCTGCCCCCGTGAAGGACGACACATCCATTTGCTTGACTAGAGCCATTCTGTATGTTACAATGGTAACTTGAATTCATCAAGTTTGTGCTATTTGTACAATGGCAGTGAGCTTGGATTCTTAAGCTTCTCGTGTTTGACCTGTTTCCTGTTTCAGTAAATAGCAAAACTTCCAAGGACTGCAGCGACAAGAAGATGAAGCTGCTAGTGTATTTCAAATCTTTGCCTAATAAAATGGTGATTTTTGCACATATTCGCAATGGAAATTTACGGTACCGAAACACCAGCTCTGCTCAGAGCAATTCTGAAATTGACTTGAGCTCTTTTCTGTGTTTCTTAGCAGGTGAACTGAGATACTTCTAGCTTCCAAGGCAAGGCGTTTGACAGCAGCTTGAAAAAGGCCCAGGCTGTTGGATGAAAAGGTGAAAAAACTGAGGGAAATGGGGGGAAATTTCACTTCTGGTTTATGTCATAGATTCAGCCAGATGATCAACAAGCATTAGTTTTATGAGGTACCAGCGTAGTCTTTCACTCTTGCAGATCCCCAAAAGCTTAACCATCCAGCAGCTTCTTCCTTGCAACAAGTGCCACAGCCAAAAGCCAGGCCTGGCCGTCACCTTCTCCTCGCAGCCTACAAACTCTGCCAAACGTACCGGTGATTCTCACTTTCCTTCTCAGCTACATGGACAAGCACATCCTCTCCATGTCTCCGAGTCCTTAGTGAAACCAAACAGCGGTTCACCTTCAAACAGCTCAGTGTGCCAGGACAGAAAGATTTCACTGGCCTGTGAAATCTTGCTTTTTCCTTGCAGCCTTTTATTTTCAGAGCATACACCGAGGCATTGCACTTCGCTTCTCAGCTGAGTGCATTGCCATATTGCTGGAGTCCCACACGTCCATCTCCTTCTCGCACTAACTGCTTCTGTTGAAACATGCTGATGTGATGTGCTTTCCTGCTCAGCTATTCACACAGTCACATTCTATGTCCTGCTTGCAGTCTGAATCTAAAAGGAGACGTTTCTGACTATGTCTCACAGACACAGATGTACCAGGATGAAAAGGTTGCTTGGACCTTGCCACTTACGTTCGAAAACATCCATTCACTCCACAATCAAGAGACACCTTTCTTTGCTTTACATCCTGCAAACTTCACACAGACACACACACACACACACACACACACACACACACGAGAGCTACGCACTTTCTTTCTTTCTTTCTTGGCTGCACACACTCACCTATTTCCCACCTTGACCTCTCTACCACTTCTCCTTCGGCCTTGCTGTGCATGGACATTTCCTGTTAAGATACCCATTGTGTTGCCTATCCCTCCCCCACATTGCCTTGCCTTTCCTACCCAATCTTGCATTTCTTGTCATTGCTGACAATTCCTTTCTTTTCCCTTGCCTTCCTGACCCATGCATGTCCTTCCCTTGCCCTTCATACCAAGCCAGTGCCTTGTATTGACTTGCTCACCTATCCTTCTTTTCCTTCCCATTTGTCCAGCTCCAATCTTTCATTTCCTTCTCCTTCTAGGACTCTTATTGCCTTGTCTCCCTCTCTTTTGTGTTGCCTGGCAAAGCCACCACTTGTCTGGCCTTGTCCTTGAACCCCTTCCTTGCCTTGCATTACCTTGCTCATCAGTCCCCCACCTGGAATTCACCACCTCTCTTTTTGTGGAATCTCTTCCACATGCATTGCCCTGCCTGCTTCTCCTAGGATTCTCCAGGCTTCCACTGGCTTTTTTTTCTCAAGGCCCCAGCGTTTCAGGAGCTTGTGAGAGGAAGCCTGGAGGAGGCCACGTGCAAGCACACCTATCTGTCCTGACAGCTTTCTTCTGACATCTATGCTTACATGTCTTGAATTTTGGACACAAAGTTCATCTTTCACCCTTGGGCTTCAGGGGCAGAATGACAGTTCTTTTGCATACAAAGGAAAGCAGGCAACTCAAGTGTCTTAGGTGCAGATTAAACATGACCCATGCAAGATCAAGGCTGGACAGAGCGGTCGGTCCGGGCCGCTTTTGTGTACCAGCAGTCTTTGAATGGACCTGCCACTTGCCTTGCTTTGGGCAACCAACCAGTTTCCTTGCCATGCCCTGCTAATTCTCCATTGCTTTGCATTCCCTTGCATACCCATGCCTCACATTTGACCTGCCTGCAGTTTTCCTACAGGGCTTGGCCTTGCCTAGCCCTTCCGGTTACCATCACCTCCTATGCCCAGCCTTGCCTCTAACTTCTGGGACTTGTCTCACCTACCACTCCATTTGCTTTCCCCTCACGGCTTCAGTCTTGCCAACCTGTCCCTTGACTTGCCTACAATTGCCTACACTTGCTTTGCATTGCCTTACCTGCATGAAAGGCAAGGCAAAGAGTGGTAGACAAGGCAAAGCAAAGCCAGGAAGTTATTTGAAGGGCTAGGCAAGGCAGACATAGGCAAGCAAGCAAAGCTAGGGTAGGGTAGGCTAGGAAAACTAGGCATGGTACTGGAGGCAAGGCAAAGCCAAGTGACTTGGAGTGCCTTTCCTTGCTTGGGAAGTAAAAGATACGGTGGCAATGTTGGTAGGGCTGATGATAAGGTATCGTGGGAAGGTATAGTACAGCAAGACATTTCTGTCCTGGTCCTTTCTGTGTAGGAGCCATTGTTGGACAGAGTCAGTACCGGACGTGGTATGCAACTTTTGCTCTGTAAGTTCCTGAAGGAGAACAGCAATGCTTTCTCATGGGAAGGAAAGAACTTAGCCCCAGTGTTGGAGGTGCAGATAAGAAGCTGTGTCGTGCAGCTTAAGGGCGGCAGCAACTTTCTATCCTGGCATATTTGGTTTGGAAGCACTGACTCAATTTGTACAATCATGGAGTCGGTATCCATCTTTGGAAGGCAGTCTCCTTCCTGAAAGAATCCATTTGGCCTGTGTTTTCCACTTTCTCAAGGCAGCCTTCTTGAAATTCTGCCAGCACACTTCTTTTGGACAAGGTAAAGAGCTGCGCTGGGTCTTGGTGTGCAGCCTAGCTAGTGCCCCGCACAGGTAATGCCCAATAGCAGTGGTCTGACACCTTTGTAGAGGATCAGGCCCTGGATGCTTTGGATTTTGGAGGAGGGGATGCCATTTCTTTTGAGATGGGCTTCTAGTTCCTCCTCCCTTTGGCAAAGTTTGGGTGGCCACTTTGGGTGGTCTCAGTGAATTGAAAGGCTTTTCCCAATAGGCAGTTCTCTGGGTTAGAGTTGTTGAACTGTCAGTGGGAATGCAGAGGCCAGGCCAGGCCTCTGCAGGACAGGTTTTTGTCCCTTGTAGCTTTAGGGACTGTGTGAGCAGTCCCTGGTGCCATCCCATTTGGATCCTGACTCTGAGAGATTGAAGGCTTACGGTGGTACTTAGAGCTGAGAAGGAAAGTGGCGATAGCAGGGTGCATGTTTATAGTTTGATGGGTGCAATTGAAATTGTAGGCAGCAAAGAGCTTTCTCCACCAACAGTTTTGCGAGCTCAGCCGACATTTTCAAGTTTGTTACCAGGCTCTGTGAGAGAGAAAAAGTTTGTTAGGGCAGAAGATCTGGTGTCGGCCTTTGAGTGTGGGGCAAAGAAGAGTATCCACTTGGAAGGGGAAGATCGGTGAAATCCTTTTGTCCTGACACAGTTGATTGGAGAGCAGGGACGTTTCTGACTTGGCTGGGTCCTGGGGGTGGTTGTGAGCTGGGCTCGGTGCGTGTCCTGGTTTTGTGAGTTGACAATGCTGTGGTGTGGTTATTTAGAAGAGCGCTGACAGTGCCCAGGAAAAAGACAAGCACTTTTCTAGCCCAGCCCCGTTCGTGTGGGAGCAGTGTAGGGACAAGAGCTCCGCTGTGGATCCTGGCTCTCGGGTACTGACAGAATGGGATCCTGCATGTAGCAGAGAAGGAAAAAGAATCATTTCATTGTTGGCTGCACAGTTTAGAAGCTTCAAAATAAAAGGCAATTGCAGCATGGCCTCTTCATTTTAGAAAGTTTTCTGGGCCATCAGCTGCTCAACATGTAACTTGCACCCACTGAACTGCATTCAGCTTCCTGGAGATATGCACTTTCCCTCAAGATCTAGGTACCATTTTGCACTCTAACACTTGAAGATCCCAAACCGCTTCAAAATGTCCAGCGGCTGCTCTCAAAGAAAAAGTCCTACAACAAAAAGGCAGTGCTGGCCATAACGCTCCCTTTGCAGTCTGTCAACCAAACGAAACATACTAGCGATTCTCACGGACTTTCTCAATGATATATATACGTGCATCAGCACATTCTCTCAAAGTGACAGAGACTATCGCTACAGCCAAGCGTTTTCAGCTGCACTTCTGACTGACAGATGTGCCAGGACAGAAGGCATTTGCCAACCTACCCTCTTTCCTGTGCAACCTGACATTGGCAGCGCAAATATTTTCACATTCTTTCATTGTGGACATGTCCAAAGCAGCTAAAGATCACACAGGTGGAAGTGTCAAGACAGAAGATGTTCTCAAAGTAACTCCATTTTTTTCTAAACAGCTTTTAAACTGCACACAGTGCTTTGTATCTTCTTTCCCACATAGACCTGCCCTCACTTTTTCACACTCACATCTTTGTTGCAAACATCCAGCAGCTGTTTGCGTAGAAAAAGGCTCTAGAAATAAAAGCGAGACTTGGGCTGCACCTTCTGCCTGCCCTGTGTAAGCCACATCAAACTCACCAGTGCGCTCTGTCCTTCCCTTTTCCGCTGCAACTACCATTGTGTTCTCTGGATCTCGGAACCTAAAGGTAGGCACATTTGTTTCCACAGAAGGGCCATAGGTAGCAGCACAAATAGCTCTCACTGAACTTTAATCTTTACCACTGCCACCATGAGTTTGGTTGGTAGGCCAGTAGGAGTCATGCTCCTTTTACAGCTGGTATGCGGCAGCCGCCAGCCCAGTGCTCTTCGACTCTTGTAACCAATCCTGCTTTTACTCTCCCGGAGGGGATTAGGCATCTGTTTCTCACACAGATCATTGTGGCAGCAGCCAACGGCTCTAGTGCACTGCTTCTGCCAAAAGACACTGGGGCCAGACATTTACCTTCTCAGCACTACGTAGCCCCGTACTCTGCATCTCTTGTCGTCCAGATCATACCGCAAAGCGTTTCACAGAGAAAAAATGTGCCAGGACAACAAGCTTGGCTGAAGTGTACCCCTGAAACTGGTGGAAGTTTGTATTTGCACCACATTCAAGGGGCAGTCCTCTTTCCTATACAACCTGCAAACTGCTGTCTGTTCGCAGTGCCCTCTGCCCGCTCCTTCTTACCTTGAAGTACCATGCCAAAGAGGGCTCTGTGCTGAGGTCTCAGAAGAAGAGGGAAGCATATGTGTTTGTAAAGTGGACTGTCTGTTAGTCACTTCCCTCTTCAAAGCAGCGTGTTCCATGCCAAGCAGACAACAAAGCAACAAAGGATGAGTGTGACTCTGCATTCAAATCCTGCAATGTTCCCAGAAGTGAATTTCTCTCTTCTATAGGACTGACTTGTATGAAGTGGCGTGGTTGTTTCCTTCCATTAGAAGGGAAACTCATCTAGCCAGGCTTCATCACCCCCTGTATCTTTTGGGGTAGTTCTTGGAAGAAAATAGAGAGCAACTTTTCCACTCCACATGATTCATGTTTCATTCTCTTCCTTCTGTACTTCAGGGAACAAGCTATCAATTCCCTACTCTTTCTATGAAAAGGCATGAAGCTATTAATTAAATTCCCATAGATATAATAAGGAATCAAAGTCTTTTATGCCTGCAAGCAGGCCCTTATGGTATGAAAAGTATGGATTGTCAGGGGTGGAAGAAGATCTGCATGAAAAAGGAGAAAGCCCAGAAGCATGCAGGGATTTTCAGGTATGAAAGGGAAAACGACATTAAATTGTCAAGGGAAAGAAATTGAAAGAGGGAGGAGGGAGAAGGGAGGAGGAGGAGGCAAATGCTGCCTTTGAGGCAGCTGACACAAGGACCGTCGGCCTCATGAGCAAACAAGAAAACCAAATGAAACTTCACAGCAATCTCATCCACAACTTAGTGGACAAATGTGCAAACCCATTTCTTCATTTATTATGTGTCTAATATATATAGAGATGTTCTTCATTCTGACCGAATTTTCAGGGAGCAAGCTAGTGTAAGGCACCTGGAACCAATGGTGTATTGGAAATGGCCAACATGCAGAACACGCTCCATCCTGAACGCTACCACAGCAGAATCACAGGATCATAGAATGGCCGGGGTAGACAAAGACCTTAAAGGCCATCTAGTTCTCTGACATGGGCGGGGACACCTTTTACTTGCTCAGGTTGCTCAGAGCCCCATCCAGCCTGGCCTTGAACACCAGGTTGGGGTGTCCATAACTTCTCCAGGCTGTCTGTGCCAGTGCTTCACCACCCTCACAGGGAAGAATTTCTTCCGAGTATCTAATTTCAACCTGCCCTCTTTCATTTTGAAGCCATTGCCCATTGTCCTGTCTCCAGAGTTCCTAATGAAGAGTCCCTCTCCTGCTTCCCTTCAGATATTGGAAGGTGTTGTGAGGTCTCCATGCAACCTTCTCTTCACCAGGCTAAACAGCCCTCATTCTCTCAGCCTGTGTGTCATGGCTTGACACTGGGACAATGCCAGTGCCCCCATGAGTATACTCTCTCCCTGGTTTCTGCTGTGAGATGTGACCAGGAATAAGCAAAGCAGGCTCCCACTTAGGGGAAAAAAAAAATTATTAACTAAACTACAAGGGAAAGGAAAAAAAAAAAAAAAGAAACACACAAGGAAAATGAAAACTTCACAAATACATCTCCTCCTCCTCCTCCCCAAATTCCCAATACAATACATCCCCCAAATCATCGACTCTCGGTCCAGCACCACCCTTCAGAATACTCAATCCTCAGTTCATCAAGAGGACAAGGAGTCCTTCTTGTGCCAGTGGTGACCTATTCCTTTCATGTCCAGTGCTCTCACCACTGAACACAGACCAGAGCTGCTTCTAGGGTCGACTTTTAAGGATGCTTCATCCCACTGCAAAAAGGCACAGTCTCAATTTTGGGACATCTGTCCCCCCCATATTTTTCACCCCCTGGGGCCGAGGGGTACCCACACCGAACCCTCTTGGTCCTGAGGCATTGCCTCCCCCTAGAATGCAGTCCCTGTATCACAAGGAAACATGGCTCTGTCCATGGCTACACACAAAGAGTCCAGCATAAGCTACTCCATCATCTCTTCCACCTGCGTTCTTCTCTATTTCTCTCGTGGCCCATTTCCTCTTATCTCCTCTATATCTCTCTTCTCATTCAACTCCAGGAGGATTAGCATTTGTAAGGTTTCCATCATCCAAGAAAAGGGTTAAAAATCTGAGGCTCTGTCTGTCCAGAACTCCCATGGCTGCCCTGCCAGGCCCCTTCTTGCACTCCCCTCTTCTCCTTCTCGGCCGGCCAAGAACAGGCACCAGCTCTCTCTCTGTCTCTCCTGCGGTGGGGGGGGGGGGGGGGGGGGCTGCCCAATGCCTCTCAGCCACCCTTCCATCCTGCAGGGGCCTTCACCTCCCTTCTGGCCAGGGACCCAGCCTACCTCACCGGGCTGGGTGGCTTCCCCTGCCCCGCCCAGCCCGCAGCCAGGCAGGGGAGATCTGAACCTTTCCCTGACCGGAACCCAAGAGAGCCTCCCAGGGGAGAGCCCTGCTTTTAACCCTGTGTTCTCAGAGGTGCATCCAATGTCCCAATGGCCACCTTAGGTGCCAATATTAAAATCTGAACATCCATTGGCCTAACCACAGCATCCCAGAAAACACATTTCCTGTCAAACCACCACACTGTGGGATATGCTCTTGTCCTGAATACTGAACTGCAGTATTGTCTGATGATTTTTTGAATCCTTTGAAGGCATTTTGAATTCTTTTTCAGCCTTAAATTAGACTAAATAGCTTTGATTTGTGGGTATTGAGCAACAGAAATCACTGCCCTGGCTTGCCTTTTTTACAGCTCCTTTCCGTGGGAGACTCGCTGCAAACGTCACAGCTGGTGAGACAGTGGGCACACCATCATTCTGAAAGAGCTTTGCACAGTAAACATAGAGGAGGATTAAATATTGAAATGCAGATGACAGGAGCTGCCCAATGGACTCTGCTGGTGGAAATCAAATACTAGTCTAGTATTTTGAATGCAAATAATTCCTCCCAATGAGGCCAGACAGGCTTGTTTGCCTTTGAATCTGAGCATGTGGACAGTAGTGGATGGTCTACAGGTTGAAAACAGTGTAGATACTTCTCCTTTTTTTCAATAGTGGCTCAGAAACTGAAAAGGCAGCTACAAAATGGTAAATACATCCCTACAGATTCAAAAATGGTTGTTCTTAATTTGCATCTCCACCATAACAACAAATTGTTAGAACTAAAATACAGATGGGAATTTTATAGCTTCTCAGAAATGAAGCAGGAATTGGCCAATGGGCCTTCTCAGAAATGAAGCAGGAATTGGCCAATGGGCCTTAGCAGTAGCTACAAGTTTTTCAGCATGAGGCATCTCAAAAGTGTTTTAACCGTACAGAACTTTTCTGTACTTTTGGCCTTTTATCTCAAGGATGAATCAAAAAAAAAAAAAAAAAAAGGAAAAAAAACCCAAGAAAAATAAAAAAAGAACAAACCCTACCAAATATATATATATATATATAACATGACTAAGATAATAAGCACAATCAGTAACATATATAGAAAAAGAACCCATGGTTTTTAACTTTCAACCTTGTCTTCTCAACACACTCTCGAAAATGGAGTTGTTTCCCTATCTGCCTTGAAACATTTTGGAGCAAAAAACACTCTAAGGTCCTGATAGGTGTTTTGGTCAAAAATCCCTTCTTCTGGTTTTCTGTCCATAAGCAGAGTAATGGAGGGGAAAACTGGTAGCTGGCCAAAGGAGGTAGGAAGAGTGATCATCATCCACAACACTGGGGCTAAAGAAATTTCCACAGAAAATTACCTGCCTTATTACTTCTTCATGTGTTGGGTTGAAAGCTCAGAATCTGTTTCCATGTTTCCCATCCCTCGAATGTTCTATTTCACAGAATTCGAGCCCCTCAAACTTCAGTCCTGCCAGAACAGCCCGCCACGTGCTGTCATAGGGGATCTGCTGATGCCCACTGACTCTTACCAGTCTAGTGCTTGTCACTGTTGCAGATCAAGAACTACTGAATAGTTCTGATTAATGCTCTTAGAGTGGTTGAAAACAAGGAAAGAATGACTAGACATTTGTATGATCAAATCCCCTGATGGAATAAAAACATACCAGGACAACAAGCTTAATAAATGTATTCATTGTCATAAGAAGGGAGATGAAGGGTCCAAAAGATTACTTGCATACTTACTGTTCTAAATCCCTTGTTATCTGGTAAATTGCAAAGGATGCCCGGCTTTCACCAAAATGCAAATCAGATTAAAATGTGAAGCCTTACACTTTACTGGATAGAAAACTTCATCGTCCATTTTTAAATCTTAGAGATTGCGATGTTGTCCTGGTTTAGGGCAAATTTGGAGGAGAATTTCCAAATTAGGGCCCCTCCCCCCAACTGGTTCGGGAAGGATTCCTCAGAGAGAAGTGGAACGAACCTGTTCATTTAATAGGCACAGCACCCCCCAGCACGCAAAAGGAACAATTCTGGATGACAGCACTCTGAAAAAGATGACAAATTCAGAAAGTCTCTCTTGGGGGGGTGGTCACTTTGTTCTCAGTCCCTCCGGCGCTGGGCCAGCTGCTGCAGGCCACAAGGTGCAAACTCTTGGTGTTTCCCAGGTCCCAGTCCGGAGCAGGTTCAAAATGGTCAGGAAGACCTGAAGGAGAAACGGTCCAGGAAGAAATTTGGACAGTTTAGCTAAACTAGCTAATGAGCAAAAGCAAGCAGAAGCGAAGCAAGCAAGAGTGAGAGAGAGCAAAGCCAAAAGCAAAAGCAGAAAAAGCAAAAGCTGCAGTCTCTGTGTCCCGCCAGGTTGATAAGAAAACCAAAACAAAACATTCCCTCTTCAGAGCCAGTCTTAAAGGTACAGAACATAATATCCAACATTCACAGAACACATGAATGGGGATACAAGCATCATAACGTCACCCTAGGACAGATGTATTTCCTATTAATACCTTAATATTAATAAGGTTTAGAGCTGGAATTCAGAGGGAAAAGAAAGCTATTTTGAATTCATTCTATTCAATCATCTTGTCTGGACTGTCTCTTCCTGCTTTTCACTTCTGAAACTCTGTATGAAAGGCATAGAGTTCTGGATTAATTCTTTTCAGTTTCCCCTGTTATTCTTAACAGTTTCCCCTGTTATTCTTCTTTAAAGGCAAACCTGGAAAAATCCACACTTTCTTTCCCAACCACTTCTAAAATTCCATTGAGAAGCAAAAAACCCCATCAAACAACTAAATCTCTGCTCCAATTTGTAGGAAAAATCCCCATGCCATTAACTGCTTTCCTAACATTTTCTTTCTCTTGTATTAATATGGCAACCTTTTCTTGCTTTTATAGATTAGAACCAAATTCTTAAAGCTATAAGGAAACACAGGTTTACTGTAGCTGATTCTGAGATACAGTAGTCCAGCAAGGAGTTCAGACCTCAAAAGAAGAGTCTGTACAACAAGATTCAGCACAACGTTGAGACATATTAGCTATTTTTCAAGAAAAGCCGCCAAAATGAAACTGCTTAGACTTCTATACTATCATGGGTGCCTGCTTCCAGAACCTGACCTAAGTTGCTGGAAACTAGCTGCAATATTACTGCAAACAATGCTGTGAATGTAGGACATTGTTATTCTTCTCTTCCATTGAAAACCACAAGTGGAGTTGCGTCATTTTCTTAAAAATTCTCTATTTCCTTCCAAACTGCTAAAATAATGATAAATCAAGTGTTCTGTTCATACAGTTTAAATCTAATAATGTTCAAAATGAAAAAAAAAAAAATTCATTCAGATATGGTCTGCAATAATACAGCCGAGACAAGATGAACCAGTCTGGCCTACAAAATAAAGTGAAGCAGAATTTGGGAATTTGGAACACCTTACGATGTAATATTTAAAGAAAAAAAAGAAATAAAATGTAACCTACCCAAACTCAATCAGTGATGCACCGACAGAGAAAAAAGAACTAATTACTACTAATATTTCTTTCATTCTCAGACAAGAAGTTAAATGATCCTCTTGAATGCGTGGAAGATTGTTGCGAAAGACAGCAGCCTTCTTCTTTACAACATATTCTTCAGAACTCCAGGAGACAAATCATTAGAGCTATGAGGCTCTTTCTCTCTGTAAAACTTCCAGAGCATAGCCAAGATTATATTCCTTTAGAGATCCTCACCGCCCTGGGAGACTGGTGGATAGTCTACAGCTCCAGTACATCAGCCAGACGCTCTGCCTTATTTAGCATGGCTACTGCAGCAAGGACATCATCTCTACTGGCTTTCTATCCAAAATATATGCAAGGCACAACAAAGACTATACCCAAAACACTGAGCACAGCTTATGGCCTTCAAAACAAAAATCTCACCATGGCAATACTGGATCTTCTGATCCAAACCATCAGGAAACATTTCTTTAGAGGCGAAAAAAGCTCCTGTTGATTGTACAAAAAATAGTGATGTAAACCAGAGTTGCATGACCCAATATTTCTATTGAACTGGAACTATTTTGATCAATATTATGGATCCATTTCTTTTCAGGGCATTTGGTAAAAAATGTAAAGTATAGTTTAAAAGGAATTATTGGATGCGTACTAAGTACTAGGGATTAGTTAAGGTGTTGGTTTTGCATGGCTTGGTTTTTGGTGGGGAGGGAAGAAGCCAGCCACAGAAGTGAATCTTTTGTGAAAAGCTCCTAGAAGCTTCCTCCATGCCTGGCAAAGTGAATCCCTGCTTGGCACTAAGAACAGACATGCTGCTAAGCCAATTAGACAAGCAGTAATATATTTAAGAAGGAAATCAAAACTGCAGCCAGTTAACTTTTAAGTTTGCTAATTTTTTGGTTGGCACCTCTTCTGGTTTGAAAGCAAAAGCAGCAAGAGATGCTGTCGCTGTTGCAGTGTGTGTTTTTGATTGCAATGCAGTTTGAGTAGTCAGTTTTAGAATACTTCCGGTTTTGTGCTGTTGTAGCATATTTTATTATTAATGGATTGTTCCTTTCCCCCCGTGGTGTTAGTTTTTGCCCTAGTTGTCCATCTCCCCAAAGACCTGCCCTTTTGTTCCCTTTTCCTCCTCCCACTGAATGTCAATCCCTCCCCAAGCCTGCCCCTTTCTCTAGAAACTTCCCTATCAATTTTATAGTCTTCAAAACCCCATTGGTTTGTTTAAGTTATTCTCCTCCCCTGTAGTCCCCTATTGGTTTAAACATTGTATTCCCCGCCTTGTGGTCCACCCCCAGTTGCTCCCAGTGTGTTAAAGATTGTATCCTCCTCTGGGACCTCTCCCCATTTCTAAGTTGATGCATGCATTTGAGTCAGTGTCTTTCTGTCCCTGGCCCTCCAGGGAAGAAACTCCTTTGGAAAACATACAGAAGACCTCTCCCTGTTCCTTGTCCCTGCCCTCGGTGCAGTCCTATCCCCAATGCAGTCCACCTGTGCCATAGAGCAGCTGTGCCCTACAGCTGCACCCTGGATTCGACAGCTTTCTGGGGGCAGCCCACTCTGGCTGTTGGTGTCAGGAGCTAGTCGGTCTGAAGAAATCCAGCATGGCAGCAAGACTCCAAGTCAGAAATACAATTTATTAGGAAAAGGGGAAAAACCAAATACATGCAATAATACAAAAGAAAAACCACGGACAGAATACGACCTGTCACCCTGCTAGTTAGGGTGGTGGCAGCAGTCCGGATGAAATGGTCTTGTTGAAGTGGTGATCCTGTAGAAACCATCTGGTAGCTCTTGTCCTCTGAAGACCAGTGGGTGAGGGTGGCCGTTCTTCTAGGAAGCCAGTGGAAAGACTGCTTGTGGTGTCCCAAAACTCAGATTCTATCCAGCTGGGGATGCTTAGCTCCTGCCCCCTGGGCAGAGCATCTTGCAATGGGCTCAAATTGTTCTGAGTCATGCAGTGGTTCCTTGATTACCCTTTAAACAGAAATGGCTCCTGGAGGGAGTCATCTCTGAGTCATGTGGCAAGACATGGATGGCCCCGTTAAGAGATAAGGAGATAAGGAAAAAACGATGCCCCTCCCGGTTTCAGCAGCTCTTGAGGTTGGGAGCAGAATACATTTTTATATTGTAGCCTAGGACAATACAGGATGAATGCTTTTGCATTTGCAGGAGGTTTGTGTGGATTTGAAAAGCATCCTTATAGCAGAGGCACAAAAGTATTCTCATACCCTTTTAAATCATCTTCAAACCAAGCAATTCTCACAAGAAGGTAACGCATGAATGACTTGCAAGTGAGTTGAAGAAACACGGCAAAGATAAGTAGTGTTCAACTGCAGAGAATCGTTTAGGGACACCATACCTTTATATACCTTTATATTTTAAATCAGGAAGCATGGATGGACCGTTTTTTTCCCCTTAGTTGACTACAGAACCAGCGGTCCCTTGCGGGAGGGTGTTTGGATTCAAGATGACACTGGCAGCTAAGAGCATGGCTACATAGAAGGTGCTACTTTTAGACCAGAACATTCAACTACTTAAAGGCAGATAGGAGAATAGCTGACTAGTGACAGCTCTGAGCAGAAGAGCCTGTGGCTTATCCTGTGGGAACAATAGTAAGACATTTCAATTGAAAAACCCCATTCATTTCCAAGGACCAAACATCAGTAAAAATAAAAGGTCAAGTAAAGACACCCTAGTGCTCTTCTTATCAGAAGCATGTTCCTCCATATGAGAGCATTTAGGAAAGGACAGTCCATTCATAAAGAAAGGTGTGCCAGTTAGAAAACCTGTAGAACAATACAAGACAAACTCACACAATATACATCCTCAAATGCAAAATGAAGAAATAATCATTTCAAGCTTCCGTGGAATTAATTGCATTTTATTTGTTCTTTTCATTTCAGCTGCTATCAAGTTATTTTTTAAGACTGAATTTTATGAATTCAGCAAAGCTCTCTTTTTGAATGTCTGCATACCCCTATAAAACACTGAGGTGACAAAGAGAACGGCAGTGGAAGGAAACCTGGTCCACCTCCCCCTCCTTGAAGCTTTAGGCCAGCGAGTGATTAGAATTTAGTCACTTCATTTGCTTTACCAAGAGAGAATGTTTTCTAGCCTTTATCTTTCCTTTTGGAGCTGATTCACTTTGTAGTCATAAATTCTTGACTCAGTTGGTGAGAAACAATGGCATTACAGCCGTGGATGTTAAAGTGCACTGGTGGGAAATGAAGTTTTCATCTTCAGGTCCTTGCTTCAGTAAATCTTCCAAATTCATCAGAAAGAAAGTTCCCAGACCAGTAATCCCCACTCAGATGACCTAATTCAAATAGTCTGTAGGCATAAGAGGCATCAAGCAGGTGCTGTCATCTGTTAGGGGAATACCCAGCCAGTACATGATTGTCTAGTTAGGCGGCAACAATTTTGGAAATAATTTAGTTTTTTTGTATTGCAAGTGAATGGTCAATACATTTTATTAGTGGATACGGGTAAAAGAATGTCTTCTGCATCCTTTCAGAGGGGAAGCTTCCCTAGATCTAAAGCTGCTCAGCTCCACGATAGGATGCTTTGTCTGAAAAGGGAACTCAAGTCTTTGTCCTTTTGGATTGCTTCCATAGTTTTTCACTCACTCTTCAGGTACCTGTTAATACGTTCTCTTATCCCTTGCAAACTTTTATGGGCATAGTCACTGAATTGGTACGTATTCCATGAAGTCCACAGGCCCTGTTGAGATGCAGCCACAGGTCTCAAGGGTGTTAGCAGATGTTATTCTGAGGCCACTCCTAATGATGTTTGATGGATCATAGTGACTGAGGAAAGTGCCCAAAGACTGGATGAAAGCAAATGTCACCCATCTTGGAAAAAGGCAACTAGGAGGACTTGGAAAAGTACAAGCCAGCCAGCCAGCGTCATTTTTATCCCCAGGAAGTTGATGGAGCAGCTATTGCTGGAAAGCATTGCCAGGCACATGAAGGAGGACAAAATAACATAGTCAGCATGGATTTACCAGGGGAACTTCATGCTGAACAACTTTTTAAACTCCTCTGATGAATCAACTTGCCCGGTAGATGAAGGGAATATTGTCTGCCTGGGCTTCAGGAAGGTTTTTGACATTTCTCTAGGTGGCAGCACACATACATCCCAGAAGGAATAGTGCAAAGAGGAGGGAACCAGTGTCTTTTCAAGGATGCTCAGTGAAAAGACAAGAGGCAGTAGGCACACACTGAAATACAGGAGATTGCCTCTGCACATCAGCAAATGATTTTTTACTGTGAGGGCGACTGAACCACGGCACAGACTGCCCAGAAAGATTGTGGAGCCTGGATCTTTGAAGACATGAAAAGTACACCCAGATATAATCCTGGGCAAGAGGCTCTAGGTAGCCTGGTTTAAGCAGGGGGGTTGGACCTGGTGAGCCCCACTGACGCCTTCCACTCTCGTTCATTCTGTGCTAGTGAATTCTCTTAGAGATGCATTTCAAGCACTGGCATGACAAAGATCTGTGCAGAGAGAGATCCAAATGGACATGGGATCTAAGTTCCTTAAGTAGTGCTCAAGAAGAATGCAAAACTCTGGGATAAGTGTCTCTTCCATAACTTAATCCCTTTCATGGGAAAATTCCCCAGCTATAGAAAGATCTTCTGATAGGCATGCTTAAGACTGACACTGGCTGAGCAAATTTCTCCCTATGTGTGTTTAAGACCAGTTAGGATCTTCACCAATAGTGTTGTCAACATAGTCACAGAATGTATATTGTTAAGAAGGGACAACTTACATCAGAATGGCAAATATTGGTCCACAAAATGTATTAATGTATGGGAACTATCTACTTGGGTTGAAAATAAAAAGAAAGAGTTAGTCTTTATTTATCAATTTCATCCCAATATTGATAAGGTAAGAAAAAGACCTTAGTCCTTAACCTTCTTAACTCAAACAAAGATTTTTAAAAATTCCTTGTAAAAAATGTATCCTAATTATCAGACTATGAAACAATTTTAGTTGGGAAAAAAGTTCCAAAATTGTGTAGATAGTGGTAAAGAAGCCAAGAAAATAGGTAAGAAACAAAAAGAGAGCAAAAGAGTCAGCTTCAGTCTGCAAGCTCGTTCTAGAAGTAATCTGCTAGAAAAAGGAACCCCCAGTTGAATTTCCAATGTATTCATGCACTTGATTCAGTAACTAGTCAATGTAAAAACCAATCCTTTTGTACGACTTCTCCCAGCAACAAAAACTCCAGCAGCTTGACACCACCATCATGCCTGTCCCAGATGTACTTTAAAAGAAATGATCCTTTCTTGAAACTCTGTTTGCATAAAAGTTGCAAGACATTGGAGGGATTCTCCACATTCTCATTTCTCCGTGTGGCTTGAAAGTATATTTGATAAAATATGCAACAAAGCATATGATTTATAAGGTAGGGTAAAATGGATGATTTGGGAATTGATCTCTTGTTGATATTAAACTTCATATCCACTCTCTGTGAAGTTTCTAAAACAAATGATGGAGCTGAGGCATGAATCTGCCACAACAAGTGTTAAGCAAACATACACACTCCCCTTCACATGCCCCCCTTCCACACACACCTAGGCCCACGCAGAGGTCAGCATAGCAGATGATGAACACCTTGGAAAAGACCGAAATGCTAAATACCTCTCTTTGTGGGCAAAATAGCTGGTGCAACAATTCAAATATCTGGTGTAAAAATTCTGTTTAATATCTACTTCCTATTTAAAACACAGCTTTTCATTTAATTATATGTAGGGAATATTTTCATATTATTTGTTTCTTTACAATTACTTCATTCTCATGTGTTGTATGTCTAGGAATATTTTCTTCTAAAGATAGAAAAAAATAGATAATATCTTTTCAGAAGAAAACATTGGTTTATACAATTTTAAACCATCATGATATGGAAGAATTCTTTTGTCCCTCACTAAGGTGGAAGAACTATTTGGATCACAGATCATTTACAATGAAATACTTTACCTTTTTAAGATGCTTTCAGTCAATTTTATATCCTCATTGCTTATTCATTGTAAACAGTAATTTTTCAGTGAAGGGAAAGTGTGTGGTATATCTGCATTATGTTCAAACCCAATTCCTACTAAAGGCCAGGCTGAACCCCAGTAAATAATGTCCTGAATGATATTTTGCCGCCTTCTTTGGCACTTCATGAAATCCTAACATGAGGAAGTGTGGAAATACAGAGATTTTGTCCCATGTAGAAACCCATCCCATGTATTTTATGCTGTAATTCTTCTCTCTTTTAAAATTTGCTATCTTCTGCATAGTTTTCATTAACCTGTTACAGTAGTGAAAATCACAGATCAAGGTAATTTTGTAACACTTTGATTTTACCCCAAGAGCTGAGGGAAAACTTGCTCCTATACTTCAATCTGAGTTTCTTCTAGATTCAAACTTTGTTTCTCTACCATCAAGAGTCTCCTGTGTTGCTGCTCAAAGCCCCATCCAACCTGACCTTGAATACTTTCAGGGATGGGACACCCACTACTTCTCTGGGCAACCTGTTCCAGTGTTCCATCACCCCCACAGTAAAAAATGTCTTCCTTTCATCTAATATGTGTCAGAAGTATTAAATCTAGGCATATAAACTTTGAGGAAAGGTTTGAAATTCTTTTGATTTGAATCACATTTTATATGAATACTGACTTACAGGTGACTAAAATATGTTGATGGGCATTTGAGCTGACACTTTTTGAAAAGGTGCATGGAATTTAAAATTAAAACCAGCACCATTAAAAGCTTTGTGCCGTTTTCTTTTTCCTCTGGTATTCAAAATTGCATATATCAAATATCTGTGCTTCATACAAAGCTCTTAGACACTCTCAGAAAAAAGCTTTTCTTTCAGACTAAGTTGCAGTTTACATAGAACACTAGTACTAGTGAAGGTTTTTCTGGGCATAGGGGGAACACCTTCTCATTGGATTTGTGTGCAGAATGCATTTTATCCAAACTGGAAAATTGATCCCAGCTGTGTTCTAGTCATCATTCTTACTGCATCAGGCCTGAAGATTCTGTGAAAAGTAGCCTGTGGACCTTGAACATAGCTCATGTGAAACAGATGAGAGGCGATGGAGAAGTTGAGGGAGAGAATAAAGAGCATATGGCCCAGTACAGACTAACAATTGTTTGGCACCCTTTAAAGGCTGTGTTTGACAAGCAGGGCTGAAGCAGGTCTGCAAAATATCCGGGAGATCAAAATCCATTGAAGCAAATTGCCCTGGCCAGTCACCTTGCTGCCGATAATTCCCTCTCCATACCAGCTGATCAGGCCTAACAATGCTGCTGCAGAAGTATTGTGAAAAAGGTAGGCATATTTTCACAGATGCAGGGGAAAATCCCCTTGGATGATGGTTCCAAGGGATTACTTGATGGAGCAAGTTATGTACCCTTATCTACCGTGCAATATCTAAGTTGGTGAGTTCACTATCTGTCAGCATCACTTTAGAAAATAAATGTTTGATGCACAAAAAAATATTTCATATGTCCTGTCTACCTGCTTCATTTCAACCAATGAATAGGCTACGTTCCATCAGCAAAGGGTTTATGATCCTATGTTTCTTTAAACTGTGGTAATTCTTTATTTTTTTCTAAATCAGACACTGTCTATTCATAAGATTCAGATGTCCATGGCAGGAGTGTAATTAAATTCACATGTTAAAAAATAACCTTCTTCTTGTTATCTTTTTTTAAATTACTGACATGTAACATCAGTCTGAGAGCTGAAGAAAACCCCTTCATTTGCTGTTTGCCAAGTATCATCTATGTGATACAAATTCTGCTTGAGAAATCACACCCGTGGATTGCCATGTAGCACTACTAGTAATGCTTTCACAACCTTTTCTTCATCATTAGGTCTTTTGGTGAAGTGAATGATTAGAACATAAGCAAGGGCATTTGTTCAAGATGCTCCAGAAAGAGCTGTGGTCTGTTCTCTTCTTTGCTGCCTATGTTAGCACTGAGCTGCAAAAAATGAAAGATTACTAGGAAAAGTGTTACTTTCAGTCTAAACTTGTAAATGATGTTTGGAATACCCTGTTAAATGACAAGGTGCTCTTTTAAAATATGGCATCTTAAGGGAAAATGTCAGCTTTAAAAAGGTTTTGAGACAGTTGCTTCTGGAAAAAAAAAAAAAAAAACCAACAAAAGAATTGGAGGCATCTAAGGTCTTTAGGCATACTATTTTGAAGATTGATTCAAACCACAGTTTCTTCATATAGGAAGAGCAGAGGACCATAGATGCAACCCATTTGAAAATGGATTTCTATATGTTTCTGGTTGGGATTACCAGACATCATTTCTTGTGAAGTCGAGGGACTGCAGTTAGCACTCCAATAATTTCCTTCCCTGAAATTCAACTGCATTTGCTCCTTTTTCCAGAGTCCCCATTTATTAGTGAAGGTATGCTCTATCTATGCATTAGAATATTCCATTAGAGTGTGTGACTCATACTTGCTAGTTAAAATTAGCTGGAACGGAATGGATAGTTACAGTTGCTTGTATACAATAGTCTTATTTTGGCAAGTTTTCTTTAGACAATGTTGAAGCAGCACTAGCAAATAGGAAGTACAGCTTGCAGCAGGGAAGGACACTCTTCTGCTTTCTCAAGTTTCCTGTAGTTAAATAGACGCCAAAAGGCTTTTCCTAGTACTACTACTGTCTTGTAGGAATACTTGATCTAATCCTATCTTTGATCAAATTACGAATGGGTTACTTTTCTACAAGGCAGAACATTTTTCTTTTAATAATATGTATTTTGTAAGGTGGAAACATGAACTTGTGCACCAGTCACGTGGAATGTACTCCTTATTAAGTTTCACAACCTTCTTTAGAAAATATTGACTGTGTGTAACTTCAAAAGAAGAATTCTGGGCATCTTCATTCTATTGATGTAATTGTTTTTCTGCCATGCTGGTATTGTTTTCTATCATTTTTACCAACAGAAATATTTTTCCCTGACACCTATGGAAAAGACCTATGTTTACTCAACAGTGCGGCATCAGTACATTGTTTAGAATGATTTCAACATGGTCCCAAACATATCGGACAGCTAGACAGCAGAGGTTAGCAACAGGGAATGGGAATAACTTCTGAACCGTTTCAGTAGATTTCCCAGGAAGGGAAAATTGCTTTCTGCCACTGCAAATTTTCCCAGAGATTTTGTCTGGTTAAGAGTTGCATCAAAAGAGTATTTTTGCACAAACCTTGGGGCAAGCTCTGTCTCCGATTTACTAGTGAATGCAAAGAGGGTGAAAGTGCTGCTTCAAAGCCCTCTGTGTGCTTTCTGTACCAAGAGGGGGGGTGACCCCAGAAATAAGTTTTGATCTCTCTTCAGAACACAAGGCATGTCATCACCTCATTCATCTTCTTCTGGGACTCATAGCATCTTAAGACTAAGAAGCTCTCTTGCTTGCTGAAGTGCGTTCAGCAAAAAAACCTTGTCTCATCAGCAAATTTGAACACAACTACAGTCGAGTCAATTCCAATGCTGGCAGGGCAATACTCTACCCCACTAGTAACACGCCACTATTAGAAGACTGTGTAAAACTATTTTTGTACAAAGTAATCGGAGGGAAAAATAGAATTGGGAAGAACTGCACATTGTTCTGGAAAAAAGTCTCCTGCCTCAGTCTTACAGACATCATTTGCTGGTATCATTTTTAATAGTTGGGGCTTTTTAAATTTTGTAGAAGAAAAAATATTACTGCACCTTTATGTTTCCTTAATAGAAGTACAGCCATTTCTTAATAGATTAGAAGTAAGCCATTTGAATATGTACAAATGGTCTTTTCAAATACATATGCTATAGCACACTGTGAAAGTAATCTAAAGGTTTAAAAAGATTTTGGAAGAAAGTAAGTCTAAGGTGATAGAAGAAGAAGAAGAAGAAAACAGCAGTTTTCTTCTGGTGAAAAAAAAACAAACGGAGGACCTTGTACAGTGGAGATGTATTATTTGACTTCCTGAAAAACTGAGTAGGTTTGCTATTGCCAATGGTTTTCATTAGGAAGGAAGAGATTCCTTTGGCAAAAAAACCCCTTCAAATTGACTTGACAAAAATGTTATGACACTTAACTTCACCAATCCTGAAGAAAAATTCTCATCACTTGATCTGGAAATCATGATGGTAATGGAGACAAGGATGTCTAAGCCATGCCATCAGGAACATAAAAAAGCATTAGAATGCAGGTAAGACTGAGCTCCTGAACTAGTGTGAAGAGAATGCAACAAAGACATTTTCCTTTAAGAGTCTTCAGGATGGAAGGCAGAGCAAATTTTTTCATGGGAAGTATTTCTGAATAGAATGAATCTTCAAAATAACATTGTTTTCCAAAACCTGTTTACAGTATCTCTTACCATGATACACAGTTCCTATGAATAGAAAAAGCAAAGCACTTTTTTCCAAACTGTTGTGCACTCTTAAGCAATCTACAATAAAAATAGTATTTTTTCATGCTGGGAATGATGTTAATTACAAAAAAGCCTTGTAGCACACTTGGCACTGTAGTCTCTTGATTAGCATAGCTTTTTATTCATCAAACACGTTTCACATTGACTATTTTTCTCTTTTAAATAACGGCGTCTTTGTACTTATGCAGCATCCATGAAGAATTTCTTGGGTGTTATTTTGTACCTGATCCTAAATGGCAGGTTCTGCATTCTGCAATCTGTCTAGCTTTGCCATTTGATGCAGCTTCTGAGAGGTATTTTCAGAATCGAGGACTACTTGCAAGAATGATGCTAAATCCATGCATTTTACTCCTTGGTTAATGCAAAACTATTTTTCCTTTACAGTTCAATGAGAACAGGAAAATAATGATGGTGAGTTCAATCCTTAGAGTAATACAAAGAGGACTATTATCATCATTAGAAACCAAGCAAGGTGTATTTATTGCACATGCAGTATACTCACTAATGCAAATTACCCTGTAAATTCAAAAGGAATCTGTATCATAGGAGTGGATGGAATGTTTCTATTGATATTTTGCTTAAAGCAGAAAATTAATTCTTTTGACAGCCAACTCATGATTGCAAGCTCACTTTCAACTACAGCTTTCAAACAGATGAAACGTGTCTGTTTCTAAAACGATACAGTACAGTACACAATAGCAAGTCAGGTCATAGACATTCAAAAGAAAAAAACAGATCAAAGGACACATTCATTCCCATCTACAAGCCCTCAAGAGTGTACAGGTCAAATGTCCCCAGAAAACTAGGCTGGTGGCGCAAATTCTCTATGTTGGCACCAGCAGAAGCAGCTGCTATCTTTATAGGATGCAATCTTGCTTACATCACCCTTCAGAGCAATCTTCTGTACCCCTGCCCAATACACCTTCTGCTCTATTCCTTGGACTTCACATTTGCATTTCTACAGAGTCCTGTCCTGCAAACTGACTCAAAGTTCAGGTAATAGATTTCCAAGATTTAGAAATGTTGTGTGAGGTTTATTTATTTCATATTTCCTTCCATCTAAGCAAACTGTAACTTTCGGAAGTGAAATATTTCGAGTATGTCACGTGTATTTTAATGTTAGCTCTGCTTCACATTCAAACTTCTCACAGACCCCTGTGATGCCTTGCTGCAAAAATATATAGCTGCCAAGGGTGGTTGTGGGAAGTTAGAATTGCCAGAAAACCATACAAACAATCTAACAATAGAGCCTTGGATTTCTGAATATAATTGCACCATGTAAAGTCAAAATATAATATTTAAATGACTTTATATAATGATGAGTGTGGGCTAGAGAGAATCCAGATAGAATTTTATTTTTTTAAACAGTTCCGGGAAAAACATGGCCTTGACTTGGAAGTATAGCACGAAATATTTTTATACAGCATGAGTTCTCATTACCTAATCATATGATTTGTAGACCTGAATTGGAAACCAGGAAATAAACAAAGAAAAATATTCAAGCTATAAAAGATGGGAGTTTAAAATTTTCTTTGTATTTCTGATTAAAGCTATTAGGTAGCTAAATGGTCACCCATGATTTTAAAAAGCATCTGGACATTAAAAATAGGTAAATTTCTGCGGGACTTGGATGTCAGCTATTCCTGAAAAGCTTTATTTCACCGCTTTCCAACCCTGAATCAATCCACTTAAACGCAGCTGTATTTCAGATGCTCAGTGGAACTGTCCATGTAATGCATATAGTTGACAAATAGTCTGCAGAAAAAGCTAGATCCATTTGAAGATCTTTTTCTGTAAATGGTATTCACGTTATTTGTACAAACACACAGATGGGATTTCTGCTGTCTTCTTCAGGCCACTTCCTCCAGAGAGCTCTCCATCAAATCTCTCTAGTTCTACTCTTCTGGTGATCCAAAGTCAGCACTGGGATGGTCCAAGTGCATGAATTACTGTCTGCTAGAGGTGCACCCCGAGGGCTTCTGTGTGCAGCATCACGTGAGCCCTACTAATGTCACCCTGTTGGTATAAACTGAGCTAGCTGGACCTTAAGGGACAAGATTGTGCACTGATATTGTAATAGAAATTAGGTACTAAGAAGGAGGCTGGAAGATTTAAATATTTCTGCCTCCAGCTTAAGCAACACTAAATCTTGGTCTTTATCTGAAAAACTAGGTGAATTAGCCTATTTGGCATTCCTATGCCAAAAATGTCAGTAATACAACAAGAACCGTCAAAAGAGTAACAATTCCAATCATTACTTTGTAAAAATAATTCATTGGAAGAAGTCGGGAAGAAGGATGAAACATGCCAATATCCTACCCTGAGAATCATTCTGTTGATTTGCACAGGTTTCTTATTATATACCCATCTAATGCATTGGACATGCATGCTTGTGATGACACAAATACTTGCAAAGCTTACCAGATAAACCATGTTCTCTTCAGACAGCAAAACATTGCTTGATGGTTGTGTTTGCTAATTGCATTTAGACTCAATGTTCTTAAAGGTCTTTTCCAACCAAAGTGATTCCATCATTCTCTAAATCGCAGATCCTGCTTGTCTTGGTTTAGGGCAAATTTGGCAGCAATCCTCAAGAAGGGGTGATTTATTAAAAATATTGATCTAGTACTGATATCCAACTGTGACGGACCAAGGCTCTCTAACAGTTCAAAATTAGAAAGTGTATGTTTATTGCAACGCTGGGCAGCGTGCGGGATAGCTCCCAAATACACACTGTGATTTAGAGGTGATAACAGAGTCTTTTTATCTATACAAGTATTGAATACCCAAAAGACAAATACATATTCATAATTTAGGTACATCCCATCATTCCTCACTTCGTATGGTAATTAGTTCAAAAGCTATTAAGCACACGTAGTTTGTTCCTCAAAATGAATCGGTGGTCCCTTTCATGGGGAGGGGTTCCAAAATGAGGAAATAAATGAAGTCTTCCTGGTTCTGAACTTTCTACATTTTCAATGCAAATATGACAAATGAACCCATTGGTAGAACTCCCATTCCCCATCTTCAATTGGTTTCAGAACAGAGGTGGCCTACAATTGTCTTATGTTCCTAAAAGCTATTTATGAGTTTCTATATTCTTCATGATAAACCCAGCTAAGCAAACATGATGTTGACAAGCAATCAATTATTAGTTAACTACTAACTCTTAACTTCAACAAGGCCTACCTATTTATTTTGATAAACTCTAATAAGGCTTATCTCTAACTAAAACCTCAGCTCCTCTAAAATCCCTAAATTTCTTTAAAGTTTATGTCTCAGGGGGCCCCCCCCAGAAAGCCCACCTACACGGCCCCTCCCCTCAACTGGTCTGGGAAACATTTCCTCTGAGAGAAGTGGAAAAAATCTGTTTATTTACCAGGGAAAGCACCCCCCAGCACAAAAAATGAACAATACCAGATGACAAAACTCAATCGCCGCTCTGAAGAGACAACAAATTCAGAAAGTCTCTCCTGTGGATGCTTGCTCTGTTATCAATCCCTCCGGCACTAGGAAAGGCTGCTGCCCAGAGTAGGCCCCCATAGGCCACAAAGTGCAAGCTCTCAGTGCTCTCCAGGTCCCAGTCTGGAGCAGGTTTGAACAGTTCCAAGAAAAGGGAAAGAAAAAAGACAGTCCAGGGAAAACTCTGCCTCAGCCAGCTAAACCAACTGAAAAGCAAAGAACACTCTGTTCTGCTCCATCAGTGCCCAGACAACACAGTGCAGCACAGAATGTGGAGCAGTGTTGCTTTTAGAAGAGTGAGTGCAGCCTGTGATAACAAACTCCGTACTTCTTCTTCTCCCCACCTTTGCTCTCAGAAGCAGTCTTGAAGGCAGAGAATATAATATCCAGCATTAACAGAACAGATGGCTGGGGATACAACATCATAAAGTCACCCTAGGACACTGCTCTACTGAGATATGTCACCAGACTATGCTAAGACAAAGTTTTGGAACTGCTAATTAAAATTCTACTATCACAGTGAAGCTGAGGAGGAAACACAGCTCACTCCAGTTACCTTGTGGCATGCCAATACTTCCTTTCAATCACAATGGTTTTCGTCTTTAAGTCCGTGACATCACAGGCATAATTCAACATCTTTTGGGCAGGAAGGAAGATATTCTTCTTCTCATTATACTGATGGGTAAGCTGAAATGCAAAGCAGTTAATTCAAAGTGAAACAGCGATAAAGTCAATAGTAAAACTCACCACAGTTTTGTTTACCAACCCAAGTCCTTACGATCCCAAAATACAAGAACAGCTGTAAAAGCCTTGTGGTTTCTTAAATTTTTCCTATACCTACATGGGAGGGTAAGGGATAAATGATCCCAAACAATGGTAATCCACAACAAAGCATTCTTGACATCATATTCAGCTTTTGCATAGCGAGCTCTTCACCTGATCAAGTTATTCCATTGCAATAGTTTGGGGAGTATCTTAGAGGGCTGCCTGTTGTTGGTTTAAACCATCTTGATCATTCAGGAACCCAGTAGCAATGAGAAAGTTCAAAATAAGATAGTGCTACACATTGATTTTCCTATATGACAGACATATTTCTACAAGACAGAAGGCTGACCTAATGCTTCCCTACAACATGGCTGAAGTGGCATCCTGTTCCCCATAGGTTTTTCAGTTTAATTTTAGCAGCTTTCTTACTAGATTAATGAGCTGAACTAACTCAAAAAGGAATCAGATAAGTGCCAGAGCTTTAAAACAAACAACAACAACAACAACAAAAAAGATGCAAAATGGTGATTTGTGGGTGCGTTTGAAAACAGAAATTTTTTTGTATTTTTCATAGAGACATGGCATTCTCTAGAATGATATTGCTCCAACGGTTTGAGTTTGGTTTTCTTTTTCCCCCTCAATTGTAAATGTTATGCATTCTTTTTGGCCATTTCAGTAAATAGATTTTCTGATACGTGTGAAAGACAGTCTAAAGTTCCCCTCATTTGCCTCACGACCATTCCCAGGACAGACACTGGGACCCTAAAGACACCGATGGGAATTCTGGCCTGCCAGTAATGGATGAACACCAAAAATCCTGAGGCCCCTGAGCAGAATTCTGGCCTGCCAAGTGATTGTTCACAGCTGTGTCTTCAGTGACTGCTTCTAGCAGGGCCTGCCAAAGGGCGACCCGGCCTATATGCTTGCACCTGCTTCACGACAATAGACCAGGAATTTTCCCACCTCTTGGCCAGATGAACTTGCTGGGGCAACTTGGTAGCCCCCCCATGGAAAATCCTTCATCTCCACTACCAGCGTGAGGCACCGAGGTTGAAGCCCCCCTACCAAGGACTGAGACTGAGACACCTGTAATTCTGATGCAGGGGTGCTGGCCTGACTGAAGCAGGATGCCTGCTGAGTGTTGCCTACAGATGTGTTCACCGGACCTAGACTGGTTTCCCCCAGAAAGCAGTCCTGAAACAGTGGGTCCCACTCACTGCTGATACTGACTTATCCTGCTGAGAACATGGACTGTCTGTACCCGTCTTCAATATCTTTTTCCCCCTCAGCAATTTCAATAGACTTCTTCTTCTTCTTGATTGTATCTCAGCCATTTCAAGATTCTGTTTCCCCCCTCAGCAATGGACTATAATAGAACCTTGAGTTAACCAGGACTTGAGATCTTCCCAACGTGACTAGGCAAACTCTATCGGCTGGACTAAGAGGACTTAGTCTCTCCATGTTTGGTAGCTATACTCCTCTCTCTTTCTCCCCCTCTTTTTTATTCTTTTCCTCTCCCTGATTCCTTTCAGGCATTTGCTGTGGTCATTCTATAAAGGTGCATTTGTTTGGATTGATACTGCAATCCCCTTTCCAGGTTGTCTGTTGCACTCCGAGATCAGTTAACCAACCAACCAGTTAACCAACCCCTTGGTATCAGCGGATCGTGACAATACCTTCTTTCAAGCTGACATTGGTTCTAGTCCATATAAGCACACTGGTAGGTAAAAGTAGACTCTAAAAGATAACATTCAAAATGTATTTCCCTTGTCTTCCCATTAAAGCAAGTGAAGAAAGCAGACAGGAGATCTTCAGATAACATGCTATGCAAATTGAAAAGATTCTGTCCTTATTTGAAGCAACTGAGAAACTCACACAATGAAATACAGTTCAGACAGATCGAAGGGTCACAGATGATGTCAAATCTGTACTTTCAATGTTTGAATGAAGCAAGATTTCTTGAAGTACAATCCTATAAAATGAAGGTGAGTTTGCAGAAGCAATTGAACTGGGTCTGTTTTATAAACACAATGTTTTCTAAGTAACTGAGGATTCAGGAAGGCAACCTTGGAATTTAAAGGATTTAGAAAGATACAAATACCAAGACTGGCAGTTCATTAGCTTTAACAGTCTCTTCAAATAAGATCTATTTTTAACTTCTTCTTGTAGTAGGTCTGAAGACATTAGGAATGATGCAATAAAACAAAACAAACAACAAACCAAAACAAAACCAAAACAGCTTTCTCAAAAAGCTTGGAGAAACCAGAGAAATTATGATTTTTAGGGGTTAAGTAGTCCTTTAAAAGTTGTCTCTGGGAAAAGAGATAAAAAACCACTAATTGACTGTGGAGTATATTCCAAACCTGTCCTGAAGCATGTAAGGGACAAGAGCCTGTAATAAAACTACTGTGCTGGGTTCATCTGTTAAAAGCATTCCAGAATGGTTGAAATTATCAATCACATAATGTGGGATTAAAAAAAAAAAAAAAAAAAAAGAAAAAAAGAAAAAGAAAAAAGAAGAAAGCATAGAGAAAAAAATATTTTGAACATGTTTTCCCATTCCCAGATGGCATAACAGCTTTATTTCATTTTGTTCCTAAGACTGATTAATAGCTTATGAAGTGTTTTACAATTGAGAGTGAGAGTGTTCACACTAACCATACAATTTGGATGGATCTCTTTTACTTTGCACAGCAGCAGATACGGTTTAGCACTCCACAGTTCAGTCCCCGAAAGTGAATGGGTGTGGCAGATTTAACCTAACTGGCCAGTCCACCAGAATGCTTAATTATCTTGGAAAATGCTTTGCTCTGTCTCATTATCTGGACATGTCTCTCTAGCTCCGCTTTGAGCTCCTTGATCTTTCATCTACAGGATGAGATCCAATTTAGCTTAGCAAGGACATAGCCTTTCAAAACCACATCTTTTATCTTCTGCATTCATACAAGTACATTTCTACTGCAGGGAACCCTGTGGAAGATCCTAGTTGTTTTGTTTCTCAGATAGTTGTTGCATAAAAGAGCTCTTCTTTTAATTTTTTCCCTGCTAAAGTATAGGCTCTGTACTTAACTGATTGTGATGCTAACTCATTATCATCTATTCTTCAGTCGTACAGAGTAGGCAGCAAAGTTTTCTTCTGAAGACATTCATTTAATGAGAAATGCTGAAGGTCTGACTTTAGTTGCAAAGGTCACTGATTGACCGGTTGCAAAATTGTTAAGTCTAGTAAGAGCAGGAAAAGTGTGCTGTTGCTGTGCCTGTAAATGTCGTGTCAGCTGCTGTTGGGATAAAAAGCATGAGCATAAGAAAAGATATCTGCATGGATAGAAAAGAAATTTGTTGTGATTTCTGCACAAGAGGAAGTATGAAGCACTTATTTCAGTGGCTAAGACAGTATCATCATTGGGCCAGTTCTCTTCAACATCTTTTGAACAACCTGGACACAGCACTTGAAGGAATATTAAGACAGTTTGCCAAAGACACTACATTGGGAGGAGCTGTGAACTAACTCCCTTGAGGGCACAGAGACCTTGCAGAGAGATCTTGCCAAATAGGAGAGATGGGCAATTCTTGCTGGCCGGGAGTCTATGCACAAATCACAAAAGGGGCGGGACTGCTGGGGACGGCGTCTCAAGCTGGTTTTTTTCCAGCATCAGTCTCATGACATGGTGATGACAATGGGAAGCTGCCAGCAGCTCACGTCCCCAGCAGCAGACAAAGAACTTAATGTTACAACTTACTTGAAAAGTTTTTTGACCAATCACACAAAGCAAAAGCATATTGACAGTACTTCTGTCCAATCACTATAAAGACATGTACCTGGGCTTAGAACGATGCTCGCTTCTTTCGAATAAAAGACCTGCTTGTAAGCCTTAAGATACAACGCACAGAGCTCCATTATTAAGCTTAGAACTACCTAACATCGCGCTAGATATACTTTGCTGTAGCTTAGGGAGTTATTCTAGACAAGCATTAATACACAGACCATTGTTCCATTTGTCCTTACTTTTCTACTTCTCATCTAATTTTTCTGCTGACAAACCTTATGACTACTGCTTAGCTCCAATGACAGTTCTGCTGTCTCTGAGGCCTTCCTTTTGCAGCTTTCCCAAACCCCTCTGTTTTTGAGGATTCCCACAGGCAATCACCAACCAGATGGAGTGGAACAAGGGCAAGTGCTGGATTCAGCACCTGCAACAGGGCAATCCTGGTGGGTGTATAGACTGGGGAGGGAGCAAGAGGCTGGGAGAAGCACTGCAGAAAGGGACCCAGGCTCCTGGCCAATGGCAAGCTGAATGTGCATCAGCAGTGCCCTGGCAGCCAGGAGGGCCAAGCCTGTCCTGGGGTGCATCAGGCACAGTATCACCAGCTGGGCAAGGAAGGGGATTGTCTTGCTCTGCTCTGCTCTGCTCTGCTCTGCTCTGCTCTGCTCTGGGGCGGAATCACCTTGGTATTAGAAAGTCCTCAAATGAGGTCTACAAAGACAGGACTCAAAGAAATGGCATGCAGCTGAGTCAGGGGAGGTTTAGGTTGGGTATCCGGAAAAAGTTTTTAACCAGAGAATGGCTGGGCACTGGAAGAGTCTTTCCAGGGAGTGGTCACACCATCACACCTGTCTGAGTTTGGGACATTGCTCTCAGGCATATGGTGTGATTCTCAAGGATGGCCCCAGGCAGGGCCAGGAGTTGGACTGATGATGATCCTGATGGGGTCCTTCCAATTCAACAGATTCAATGACTCAATGGTTCTGTCCTGGCCACTCAAGGTATATTGCTTGGTCTCATCAGATTTTGATCTGCTCTTGTTGGTCAGACTTTGTCCCTACTGGCTAATGATATTTATCACAAAAGACAAAGTGCCTTTTCTCAATTTTCTCAAGCAATTGGAACATGCGCCTTAGAATCCTAAAAAAGTCTTTTCTTTGAAACAACACTGTAGTGTTTTTCAGTGCCCAGTAGTCTTTCCAGATCTTAAGGAGAAAGAAGGCAAAATGAGGGGACGTATTACAATGAATGATTGTCAATTTTCCGGTTCTTTAGCAGTATATTTGTACTTCCACTATTCTTTGCTGTAAAATCATGGTTTTCTATAGTATCCAATTTTCTAGCAAGACACATTTCTGCAACTGAGCCCATCAGTCATTGTGAAAATATATTGTCAAAAGTACAAAACATATGAATAGGCAGTGACAAGTGAGGGAAAAAAGAAGTATGAGAAGCAGCTGCATGATACTAAAGTGAGACAAGAAGGAGGAGAAGGTGCTCCAGTTGACACAGCAAAGAATCCCCCACAGTCCCTGGAGGACATCATCATCAAGCAGGTTGTCTCCCAGCAGTCCCTGGAGAACCGTGGAGGAACACAATGGAGCTCGTGGGGAGCTCCATTGCACAGCAGGTGAATGTGCTTTGAAGGAAGCTGCAGCTTGTGGAGGGAGGGAGGGCCAGAAAAGCATCCTTGACCTCTTGGAAGAGTGGAAGAGTACGTGCAAATCTTAAACAGCTGCTAACTCTAATCTATTCTCTTTCCACTTCTTGTCTTAGGTAAGTAAGAAGACAACCCAAGAATTAGAAGCCTAAATTCTTTTGCTTGAGGCTCCCATTCTTTCTGCCATTCTCTTAAAATTTAGTTTGAAGTAAAACTCATGATAAAGTTCTTAAGGCTTGATGTTCAGGCTTGTTTCAGAAAATAGGGAGTGCAAATAACTCTTGTCACTGTCATTTTTTTCATAGAAGGAAAAAAGGGAAATTACTGGTTTTCAAGGACTTACAGAAATCCATTGGTAACGGTGGTGAGACTGAAGAGTTTAATTAATCTGAAAAGAGAATGTCGTGGAGCTACCTCAGCGCTGTACAAGTTTTTTTACCAGGAAGTCTAGACTTTTAAACAGACTAAGGACACAATAGTTATCTCTGGGAATATTTTAGTATGTATAGTACATTCATCTTTAAGTAGTTCTATCTGTTTGACAGTTATGACTTAGGCTTTAAATTTGATGTGAAAAGAAATATTTGTGATTCAGATCATTTCCATTTCTGAAGCATTTCAGTTGTTGACTGTTTTTGCTGTCTCCTGAGGGCGGGAAAATAGTCTTTGTACCAATACTGAAACAAACTAGATGGAAAAATTTGTTTTCCTCATTCTTTTCTGTCTATTTGAACAGGCACAGCAGCAAGACCACTGCTATGCGTCTGAGTGGCCCTTCCACTCCTGGAGGACAAACTTGTAGTGGCTAGTATGTTATTTGCACACATTTCTGATGCCGGCTGTTAACTGTTGTGCAGAAAGATCTGTCAACCTTTTTCACAAGAGGACACTTCTGAATTGCTTCACTTGTCTCTGAAGCAGAGAACTAAGCTGGCACTCCATTTCTGAGATCTTGCTGCGTTAGCCCCCAAACCCATTTCTTTCAAATGCCTTTTACTTTCAACCAAAGCACTTCATTACTTCATGATGTAATCTCTTGTTCTTAATGTTCGGGGGATTGTTTTAGACTGATAAGACCATATTGCAGTAAGCAGGTAGAACATCTATCTTAAGCAGTATCCATCACTTGGCTTTGGTTCATGTATCATAACATCTGCAAGGAATGTCATTTACAATCAATGGATGGGCTGGGGTAACGGGCCACAGGTTTAGGAATCTTTCTCCAATTAATTTTGCGTTAAAATTTAGCTCTTATCATTTCAATTGTGTCTTTATTAAAACAATCATCTATTTATTACCTGTACCACAATGAACTGTGTACCTGTACCACAGTCAACAGGGGTTGAGCATCCTACAACAATTCCAAGAAGAAGAATGGTCTGAGCCCCCAGTGCAGCACATGAAGTCTGTCATCAAGTCAGAGTCCCGCAGGCGTTTTCTCAGCCTGGAGAAGAGCAGACTCTGGGCAAATTGTTAGAGCAGCTCTCCAGTAGCTGAAGACAGCCTACCAGAAGGAGGCAAGTGAGCTACACAAGGGCACGGAGCAATAGGAAAAGTGTGGATGGCTTTAAAACCTGAAGAGTATAGGTTTCCTTTGGCTATTGGGAAGAAATTCCTTGCCAAGATGGTTGGGAGACACTAGAACATGTTGTGGGTGACCAATTCCTGGAAGGGATCAAGGCCAGCTTGAATGGGTCTTTGAGCTTAAGGCGGTCTAGTGGAAGGTGTCCCTGACAATGACATGGTGGGGAGGAGGTAGGTGAATTTAAGGTCCCTTCCAAAGCCAACCATTCCATTATTCTATGGTAATCATTCTGTACAGTAGCAGTAAGAAGTTGAAGCTAGAAATAACATATTCATGCTGAGAAACTGCTATCCAATGAGTTGAACTGTTTGGGTCTCACATTTATGTGCCATTTAGCAATACTATATCTAATATCTAGTCCTCGCTCTTTATCATACACGCAAGTATTTTATCATCTTTAACGTTTCTGACATTTGGGAATTTTCTTCCCTTCTCTTTCTTTCTTTCTTTCTTTCTTTCTTTCTTTCTTTCTTTCTTTCTTTCTTTCTTTCTTTCTTTCTTTCTTTCTTTCTTTCTTTCTTTCTTTCTTTCTTTCTTTCTTTCTTTCTTTCTTTCTTTCTTTCTTTCTTTCTTTCTTTCTTTCTTTCTTTCTTTCTTTCTTTCTTTCTTTCTTTCTTTCTTTCTTTCTTTCTTTCTTTCTTTCTTTCTTTCTTTCTTTCTTTCTTTCTTTCTTTCTTTCTTTCTTTCTTTCTTTCTTTCTTTCCCCCTTTCCCCCTTTCCCCCTTTCCCCCTTTCCCCCTTTCCCCCTTTCCCTTGTTCCTTCTTTTTCCCTTCCTTTTCTTTCTTTTTCTTTCTTTCTTTCTTTCTTTTTTTTTCTTTCTCTCTTTCCTTCTTTCTTTTCTTTCCTTCCCCCACTTCCTTCCTTCACTGCCTTCCTTCCACTATGTCCTTCTTTCTGCCACATCCTTCTGCCACTTCCTTCCCTCCCTCCCTCCCTCCACTTTGATGTTAATTTGCAAACTGTCCAGTAGTTACAGGAAATTACTCTTCTTAAATATCATTTTGAAGCTTAGAAATGAATAACAAAATTGTGTCAAACCATGGCATTTAAAAGCCACCTGAAAGTGAGAACTAGCTATTGAAAAGACAAAAATACAAAAATGAAATGATGGAGTGGATGGTTTTAAGGGATATTCTTTGTATTGCTTTGCTACAAATGAGGATCTCAATTTTTACACCTTCTAAAAACACATCTTGAAACTTACTACTTTCCGTGACAAAAATATTTCCAAAACAAGGAAATTGATTTATGCAGATGGAAATATCATCTCCCAAATAGTCATCATCAAGTCCAAAAGATTACCCTGCTTTTACGTAGTAAGCTTTATGGAGATTTCTATTCTCACACAAACCAAGAAGAATCTTTCAAATGACTAGAAAATCTTTAAAAGCAAAAAAACCTTGAAGAAAAAAGATCCAAAAAAGAGCCGGGAATTAGATACGTCCACACTTGTTACATGTTGGTTACTAATATTGGCTCTAGTTTGTTGGCGAGTACACTTCCCATTCACGCACGCACGCACCCCTCTTCCTCCTGCACACAGATGTGTGATATTGGGTCTCAAAGAATGGACTATTTTCTCTTAGATAGGTTTTGGTTCTCAAAGTCAAAGCGTAGTCTTCCTGGCTCTATTACCAGGATTTTGTTCCGGGAAGGGAATGTGCTTGTGCCTGTTAGAAATGGGGAGGAGGGGACAGAAAGCAAAGCCATTTGAAGACAACCTGCAGCATAACTAAGAAAGTGGGGTGCTTCTTGACTGCACAACAAAAGAAAGATCGGGAGTAAAATGGAGGAAAACTTGAGGTGCTGATAGAGTTTCTCCTTGTGACAGCTTTCAAACGGACAGAAAACAGCACTTCCTCATTCTCCTGCCTTTTCAATTCACATTAACATTGGAAGAAAAGGGGTTTTGGACAACTTTCTTTTGCTTCTTGCCTAACACTCTGCTGACATTCCGTGCAACTTCGAGAAAAAGATCCGGGATGCTTTTTGTACTGGGAGAGTTTCTCCTTGCGAGACCTAGTAGAAAAGCTTTTTGCTAAGATGTAGGCGACAAGAGACGCAGATTCAGAGATACGGAGCTCTCCGAAGGTAAGGACCGCTCCCGGGGGTCTTTCCGCAGAAGCCGTGCTCCGGAGCGCAGCACGACCGGCACAATGCTCTGTGTGCAAAGAAGCGGCTTCTTCGCCTCCGGGAGACGGAGACCGCGGCCGCGTCTTTAAAAGCGAAGAAAAAAGTCGCACAACATGGGGATTGTGTGTGCAGCTCTCAAACCTAAAGAAAACAGTACCTTACCACTCTCCGGCCTTTTCCATTCACATTACCACTCCAAAAGAAGGAGTTTTGGACAACTTTCTTTTGCTTCTTGCTAAACACTCTGCAGACCTCCGTGCAACTTCTAGAACAAGAGCGGAGATGCTTTCCATACTGGCACAGTTGGTCCTTGCAAGACATAGTAAAAAAGCTTTTTGCTAAGTTTTATGCGACCAGAGAGGCAGAAGGCAGAGTAAAGAGCTCTCCGAAACTAAGCCTCCTGCCAGGGCGTCTTTCGTCAGAAGCCGCTCTCCGGAGATCACCGCCACCGGCACAATGCTCTGTGCGCGAAGAAGCCGCTTCTTCGCCTCCGGGAGATGGAGAGAACGGCCGCTTCCCAAAGGCGAAGATGCAAGCCGCAGCACACAGATATAGCGTGTGCAGCTTTGAAATTGATAGAAACGAGTACATTAGCATTCTCCTGCCGTTTCATTCACGTTATATTCGAATAAAAGGAGTTTTGGGACACTATCTTTTTCATCTTCTTAAACACTCTGCAGTCCTCTGTGCAACTTTTAGAAGAAGATCGGGGATGTTTTCTTTCCTGGCAGAGTTTCTCTTTGCAAGATATGGTGGAAAAGCTATTTGCTGAGTGTTGAGCGGCAAGACACGCAGAAGACGCAGATACGCAGCTCTCCGAAGCTAAGTGCCGGTCCACGGCTTCTTTCGGCAGAAGCCGCCCTTAGGTGCTGACCGCGACCGGCCCAATGCTCTGTGTGCAAAGAAGCCGCTTCTTCGCCTCCGGGAGACTCTGCGAGCGGCAGCTTCCCAAAGGCGAAGATGCAAGCCGCACCATGCAGGCACAGTGTGGGCTGCATTCAGACTTAGAGAAAACAGTGCTTTACCACTCTCCTGCCTTTCCCGTTGTTATTATATTGGAAAAGAACGAGTTTTGGACAACTACCTTTCATTCTTGCCAAACTCTTTGCAGACCTCCGTGCAAGCTTTAGAACAAGATTTTGGATGTTTTCTTTCCTGGCAGAGTTTCTCTTTGCAAGATATGCTGGAAAAGCTTTTTGCTGAGTGTGGAGCGGCAAGACACGCAGAAGACGCAGATACGCAGCTCTCCGAAGCTAAGTGCCGGTCCCGGGCTTCTTTCGGCACAAACTGCTCTCAGGAGCTCCCTGCCCTCGCCACAATGCTCAGTGTGCGAAGAAGCCGCTTCTTCGCCTGCGGGAGAATCGGCGAGCGGCAGCTTCCCAAAGGCGAAGATGCAAGCTGCAGCACACAGGCACAGTGTGGGCAGCCTTCAGACTTAGAGAAAACAGTACTTTACCACTCTCCTGCCTTTTCCATTGTTATTCTATTGGAAAAGAACGAGTTTTGGACAACTACCTTTCATTCTTGCCAAACTCTTTGCAGACCTCCGTGCAAGCTTTAGAACAAGATTTTGGATGTTTTCTTTCCTGGCAGAGTTTCTCTTTGCAAGATATGGTGGAAAAGCTTTTTGCTGAGTGTAGAGCGGCAAGACACGCAGAAGACGCAGATACGCAGCTCTCCGAAGCTAAGTGCCGGTCCCGGGCTTCTTTCGGCACAAACCGCTCTCAGGAGCTCCCTGCGCTCGCCACAATGCTCTGTGTGCGAAGAAGCCGCTTCTTCGCCTCCGGGAGAATCGGCGAGCGGCAGCTTCCCAAAGGCGAAGATGCAAGCTGCAGCACACAGGCACAGTGTGGGCAGCCTTCAGACTTAGAGAAAACAGAACTTTACCACTCTCCTGCATTTTCCATGGTTATTCTATTGGAAAAGAACGAGTTTTGGACAACTACCTTTCATTCTTGCCAAACTCTTTGCAGACCTCCGTGCAAGCTTTAGAACAAGATTTTGGATGTTTTCTTTCCTGGCAGAGTTTCTCTTTGCAAGATATGGTGGAAAAGCTTTTTGCTGAGTGTAGAGCGGCAAGACACGCAGAAGATGCAGATACGCAGCTCTCCGAAGCTAAGTGCCGGTCCCGGGCTTCTTTCGGCACAAACCGCTCTCAGGAGCTCCCTGCGCTCGCCACAATGCTCTGTGTGCGAAGAAGCCGCTTCTTCGCCTCTGGGAGAATCGGCGAGCGGCAGCTTCCCAAAGGCGAAGATGCAAGCTGCAGCACACAGGCACAGTGTGGGCAGCCTTCAGACTTAGAGAAAACAGTACTTTACCACTCTCCTGCCTTTTCCATGGTTATTCTATTGGAAAAGAACGAGTTTTGGACAACTACCTTTCATTCTTGCCAAACTCTTTGCAGACCCCCGTGCAAGCTTTAGAACAAGATTTTGGATGTTTTCTTTCCTGGCAGAGTTTCTCCTTGCAAGATATGGTGGAAAAGCTTTTTGCTGAGTGTAGAGCGGCAAGACACGCAGAAGATGCAGATACGCAGCTCTCCGAAGCTAAGTGCCGGTCCCGGGCTTCTTTCGGCACAAACCGCTCTCAGGAGCTCCCTGCGCTCGCCACAATGCTCTGTGTGCGAAGAAGCCGCTTCTTCGCCTCTGGGAGAATCGGCGAGCGGCAGCTTCCCAAAGGCGAAGATGCAAGCTGCAGCACACAGGCACAGTGTGGGCAGCATTCAGACTTAGAGAAAACAGAACTTTACCACTCTCCTGCCTTTTCCATGGTTATTCTATTGGAAAAGAACGAGTTTTGGACAACTACCTTTCATTCTTGCCAAACTCTTTGCAGACCCCCGTGCAAGCTTTAGAACAAGATTTTGGATGTTTTCTTTCCTGGCAGAGTTTCTCCTTGCAAGATATGGTGGAAAAGCTTTTTGCTGAGTGTAGAGCGGCAAGACACGCAGAAGACGCAGATACGCAGCTCTCCGAAGCTAAGTGCCGGTCCCGGGCTTCTTTCGGCACAAACCGCTCTCAGGAGCTCCCTGCGCTCGCCACAATGCTCTGTGTGCGAAGAAGCCGCTTCTTCGCCTGCGGGAGAATCGGCGAGCGGCAGCTTCCCAAAGGCGAAGATGCAAGCTGCAGCACACAGGCACAGTGTGGGCAGCCTTCAGACTTAGAGAAAACAGTACTTTACCACTCTCCTGCCTTTTCCATGGTTATTCTATTGGAAAAGAACGAGTTTTGGACAACTACCTTTCATTCTTGCCAAACTCTTTGCAGACCCCCGTGCAAGCTTTAGAACAAGATTTTGGATGTTTTCTTTCCTGGCAGAGTTTCTCCTTGCAAGATATGGTGGAAAAGCTTTTTGCTGAGTGTAGAGCGGCAAGACACGCAGAAGACGCAGATACGCAGCTCTCCGAAGCTAAGTGCCGGTCCCGGGCTTCTTTCGGCACAAACCGCTCTCAGGAGCTCCCTGCGCTCGCCACAATGCTCTGTGTGCGAAGAAGCCGCTTCTTCGCCTCTGGGAGAATTGGCGAGCGGCAGCTTCCCAAAGGCGAAGATGCAAGCTGCAGCACACAGGCACAGTGTGGGCAGCATTCAGACTTAGAGAAAACAGAACTTTACCACTCTCCTGCCTTTTCCATGGTTATTCTATTGGAAAAGAACGAGTTTTGGACAACTACCTTTCATTCTTGCCAAACTCTTTGCAGACCCCCGTGCAAGCTTTAGAACAAGATTTTGGATGTTTTCTTTCCTGGCAGAGTTTCTCCTTGCAAGATATGGTGGAAAAGCTTTTTGCTGAGTGTAGAGCGGCAAGACACGCAGAAGACGCAGATACGCAGCTCTCCGAAGCTAAGTGCCGGTCCCGGGCTTCTTTCGGCACAAACCGCTCTCAGGAGCTCCCTGCGCTCGCCACAATGCTCTGTGTGCGAAGAAGCCGCTTCTTCGCCTGCGGGAGAATCGGCGAGCGGCAGCTTCCCAAAGGCGAAGATGCAAGCTGCAGCACACAGGCACAGTGTGGGCAGCCTTCAGACTTAGAGAAAACAGTACTTTACCACTCTCCTGCCTTTTCCATGGTTATTCTATTGGAAAAGAACGAGTTTTGGACAACTACCTTTCATTCTTGCCAAACTCTTTGCAGACCCCCGTGCAAGCTTTAGAACAAGATTTTGGATGTTTTCTTTCCTGGCAGAGTTTCTCCTTGCAAGATATGGTGGAAAAGCTTTTTGCTGAGTGTAGAGCGGCAAGACACGCAGAAGACGCAGATACGCAGCTCTCCGAAGCTAAGTGCCGGTCCCGGGCTTCTTTCGGCACAAACCGCTCTCAGGAGCTCCCTGCGCTCGCCACAATGCTCTGTGTGCGAAGAAGCCGCTTCTTCGCCTGCGGGAGAATCGGCGAGCGGCAGCTTCCCAAAGGCGAAGATGCAAGCTGCAGCACACAGGCACAGTGTGGGCAGCCTTCAGACTTAGAGAAAACAGTACTTTACCACTCTCCTGCCTTTTCCATGGTTATTCTATTGGAAAAGAGAACGAGTTTTGGACAACTACCTTTCATTCTTGCCAAACTCTTTGCAGACCCCCGTGCAAGCTTTAGAACAAGATTTTGGATGTTTTCTTTCCTGGCAGAGTTTCTCCTTGCAAGATATGGTGGAAAAGCTTTTTGCTGAGTGTAGAGCGGCAAGACACGCAGAAGACGCAGATACGCAGCTCTCCGAAGCTAAGTGCCGGTCCCGGGCTTCTTTCGGCACAAACCGCTCTCAGGAGCTCCCTGCGCTCGCCACAATGCTCTGTGTGCGAAGAAGCCGCTTCTTCGCCTCCGGGAGAATCGGCGAGCGGCAGCTTCCCAAAGGCGAAGATGCAAGCTGCAGCACACAGGCACAGTGTGGGCAGCCTTTAGACTTAGAGAAAACAGTACTTTACCACTCTCCTGCCTTTTCCATGGTTATTCTATTGGAAAAGAACGAGTTTTGGACAACTACCTTTCATTCCTGCCAAACTCTTTGCAGACCCCCGTGCAAGCTTTAGAACAAGATTTTGGATGTTTTCTTTCCTGGCAGAGTTTCTCCTTGCAAGATATGGTGGAAAAGCTTTTTGCTGAGTGTAGAGCGGCAAGACACGCAGAAGACGCAGATACGCAGCTCTCCGAAGCTAAGTGCCGGTCCCGGGCTTCTTTCGGCACAAACCGCTCTCAGGAGCTCCCTGCGCTCGCCACAATGCTCTGTGTGCGAAGAAGCCGCTTCTTCGCCTCCGGGAGAATCAGCGAGCGGCAGCTTCCCAAAGGCGAAGATGCAAGCTGCAGCACACAGGCACAGTGTGGGCAGCATTCAGACTTAGAGAAAACAGTACTTTACCACTCTCCTGCCTTTTCCATGGTTATTCTATTGGAAAAGAACGAGTTTTGGACAACTACCTTTCATTCTTGCCAAACTCTTTGCAGACCCCCGTGCAAGCTTTAGAACAAGATTTTGGATGTTTTCTTTCCTGGCAGAGTTTCTCCTTGCAAGATATGGTGGAAAAGCTTTTTGCTGAGTGTAGAGCGGCAAGACACGCAGAAGATGCAGATACGCAGCTCTCCGAAGCTAAGTGCCGGTCCCGGGCTTCTTTCGGCACAAACCGCTCTCAGGAGCTCCCTGCGCTCGCCACAATGCTCTGTGTGCGAAGAAGCCGCTTCTTCGCCTCCGGGAGAATCGTCGAGCGGCAGCTTCCCAAAGGCGAAGATGCAAGCTGCAGCACACAGGCACAGTGTGGGCAGCCTTCAGACTTAGAGAAAACAGTACTTTACCACTCTCCTGCCTTTTCCATGGTTATTCTATTGGAAAAGAACGAGTTTTGGACAACTACCTTTCATTCTTGCCAAACTCTTTGCAGACCTCCGTGCAAGCTTTAGAACAAGATTTTGGATGTTTTCTTTCCTGGCAGAGTTTCTCCTTGCAAGATATGCTGGAAAAGCTTTTTGCTGAGTGTAGAGCGGCAAGACACGCAGAAGACGCAGATACGCAGCTCTCCGAAGCTAAGTGCCGGTCCTGGGCATCATTCGGCATAAACCGCTCTCAGGAGCTCCCTGCGCTCGCCACAATGTTGTGTGCGAAGAAGCCGCTTCTTCGCCTCCGGGAGAATCGGCGAGCGGCATCTTCCCAAAGGCGAAGATGCAAGCTGCAGCACACAGGCACAGTGTGGGCAGCATTCAGACTTAGAGAAAACAGTACTTTACCACTCTCCTGCCTTTTCCATGGTTATTCTATTGGAAAAGAACGAGTTTTGGACAACTACCTTTCATTCTTGCCAAACTCTTTGCAGACCCCCGTGCAAGCTTTAGAACAAGATTTTGGATGTTTTCTTTCCTGGCAGAGTTTCTCCTTGCAAGATATGGTGGAAAAGCTTTTTGCTGAGTGTAGAGCGGCAAGACACGCAGAAGACGCAGATACCCAGCTCTCCGAAGCTAAGTGCCGGTCCCGGGCTTCTTTCGGCACAAACCGCTCTCAGGAGCTCCCTGCGCTCGCCACAATGCTCTGTGTGCGAAGAAGCCGCTTCTTCGCCTCCGGGAGAATCGGCGAGCGGCAGCTTCCCAAAGGCGAAGATGCAAGCTGCAGCACACAGGCACAGTGTGGGCAGCCTTCAGACTTAGAGAAAACAGTACTTTACCACTCTCCTGCCTTTTCCATGGTTATTCTATTGGAAAAGAACGAGTTTTGGACAACTACCTTTCATTCTTGCCAAACTCTTTGCAGACCCCCGTGCAAGCTTTAGAACAAGATTTTGGATGTTTTCTTTCCTGGCAGAGTTTCTCCTTGCAAGATATGCTGGAAAAGCTTTTTGCTGAGTGTAGAGCGGCAAGACACGCAGAAGACGCAGATACGCAGCTCTCCGAAGCTAAGTGCCGGTCCCGGGCTTCTTTCGGCACAAACCGCTCTCAGGAGCTCCCTGCGCTCGCCACAATGCTCTGTGTGCGAAGAAGCCGCTTCTTCGCCTCCGGGAGAATCGGCGAGCGGCATCTTCCCAAAGGCGAAGATGCAAGCTGCAGCACACAGGCACAGTGTGGGCAGCATTCAGACTTAGAGAAAACAGTACTTTACCACTCTCCTGCCTTTTCCATGGTTATTCTATTGGAAAAGAACGAGTTTTGGACAACTACCTTTCATTCTTGCCAAACTCTTTGCAGACCCCCGTGCAAGCTTTAGAACAAGATTTTGGATGTTTTCTTTCCTGGCAGAGTTTCTCCTTGCAAGATATGGTGGAAAAGCTTTTTGCTGAGTGTAGAGCGGCAAGACACGCAGAAGACGCAGATACGCAGCTCTCCGAAGCTAAGTGCCGGTCCCGGGCTTCTTTCGGCACAAACCGCTCTCAGGAGCTCCCTGCGCTCGCCACAATGCTCTGTGTGCTAAGAAGCCGCTTCTTCGCCTCCGGGAGAATCGGCGAGCGGCAGCTTCCCAAAGGCGAAGATGCAAGCTGCAGCACGCAGGCACAGTGTGGGCAGCATTCAGACTTAGAGAAAACAGTACTTTACCACTCTCCTGCCTTTTCCATGGTTATTCTATTGGAAAAGAACGAGTTTTGGACAACTACCTTTCATTCTTGCCAAACTCTTTGCAGACCCCCGTGCAAGCTTTAGAACAAGATTTTGGATGTTTTCTTTCCTGGCAGAGTTTCTCCTTGCAAGATATGGTGGAAAAGCTTTTTGCTGAGTGTAGAGCGGCAAGACACGCAGAAGACGCAGATACGCAGCTCTCCGAAGCTAAGTGCCGGTCCCGGGCTTCTTTCGGCACAAACCGCTCTCAGGAGCTCCCTGCGCTCGCCACAATGCTCTGTGTGCGAAGAAGCCGCTTCTTCGCCTCCGGGAGAATCGGCGAGCGGCAGCTTCCCAAAGGCGAAGATGCAAGCTGCAGCACACAGGCACAGTGTGGGCAGCATTCAGACTTAGAGAAAACAGTACTTTACCACTCTCCTGCCTTTTCCATGGTTATTCTATTGGAAAAGAACGAGTTTTGGACAACTACCTTTCATTCTTGCCAAACGCTTTGCAGACCCCCGTGCAAGCTTTTGAACAAGATTTTGGATGTTTTCTTTCCTGGCAGAGTTTCTCCTTGCAAGATATGCTGGAAAAGCTTTTTGCTGAGTGTAGAGCGGCAAGACACGCAGAAGACGCAGATACGCAGCTCTCCGAAGCTAAGTGCCGGTCCCGGGCTTCTTTCGGCACAAACCGCTCTCAGGAGCTCCCTGCGCTCGCCACAATGCTCTGTGTGCAAAGAAGCCGCTTCTTCGCCTCCGGGAGAATCGGCGAGCGGCAGCTTGCCAAAGGCGAAGATGCAAGCTGCAGCACACAGGCACAGTGTGGGCAGCCTTCAGACTTAGAGAAAACAGTACTTTACCACTCTCCTGCCTTTTCCATGGTTATTCTATTGGAAAAGAACGAGTTTTGGACAACTACCTTTCATTCTTGCCAAACTCTTTGCAGACCCCCGTGCAAGCTTTAGAACAAGATTTTGGATGTTTTCTTTCCTGGCAGAGTTTCTCCTTGCAAGATATGGTGGAAAAGCTTTTTGCTGAGTGTAGAGCGGCAAGACACGCAGAAGATGCAGATACGCAGCTCTCCGAAGCTAAGTGCCGGTCCCGGGCTTCTTTCGGCACAAACCACTCTCAGGAGCTCCCTGCGCTCGCCACAATGCTCTGTGTGCGAAGAAGCCGCTTCTTCGCCTCCGGAAGTATCGGCGAGCGGCAGCTTCCCAAAGGCGAAGATGCAAGCTGCAGCACGCAGGCACAGTGTGGGCAGCATTCAGACTTAGAGAAAACAGTACTTTACCACTCTCCTGCCTTTTCCATGGTTATTCTATTGGAAAAGAACGAGTTTTGGACAACTACCTTTCATTCTTGCCAAACTCTTTGCAGACCCCCGTGCAAGCTTTAGAACAAGATTTTGGATGTTTTCTTTCCTGGCAGAGTTTCTCCTTGCAAGATATGGTGGAAAAGCTTTTTGCTGAGTGTAGAGCGGCAAGACACGCAGAAGACGCAGATACGCAGCTCTCCGAAGCTAAGTGCCGGTCCCGGGCTTCTTTCGGCACAAACCGCTCTCAGGAGCTCCCTGCGCTCGCCACAATGCTCTGTGTGCGAAGAAGCCGCTTCTTCGCCTCCGGGAGAATCGGCGAGCGGCAGCTTCCCAAAGGCGAAGATGCAAGCTGCAGCACACAGGCACAGTGTGGGCAGCCTTCAGACTTAGAGAAAACAGTACTTTACCACTCTCCTGCCTTTTCCATGGTTATTCTATTGGAAAAGAACGAGTTTTGGACAACTACCTTTCATTCTTGCCAAACTCTTTGCAGACCCCCGTGCAAGCTTTAGAACAAGATTTTGGATGTTTTCTTTCCTGGCAGAGTTTCTCCTTGCAAGATATGGTGGAAAAGCTTTTTGCTGAGTGTAGAGCGGCAAGACACGCAGAAGACGCAGATACGCAGCTCTCCGAAGCTAAGTGCCGGTCCCGGGCTTCTTTCGGCACAAACCGCTCTCAGGAGCTCCCTGCGCTCGCCACAATGCTCTGTGTGCGAAGAAGCCGCTTCTTCGCCTCCGGGAGAATCGGCGAGCGGCAGCTTCCCAAAGGCGAAGATGCAAGCTGCAGCACACAGGCACAGTGTGGGCAGCATTCAGACTTAGAGAAAACAGTACTTTACCACTCTCCTGCCTTTTCCATGGTTATTCTATTGGAAAAGAACGAGTTTTGGACAACTACCTTTCATTCTTGCCAAACGCTTTGCAGACCCCCGTGCAAGCTTTTGAACAAGATTTTGGATGTTTTCTTTCCTGGCAGAGTTTCTCCTTGCAAGATATGGTGGAAAAGCTTTTTGCTGAGTGTAGAGCGGCAAGACACGCAGAAGACGCAGATACGCAGCTCTCCGAAGCTAAGTGCCGGTCCCGGGCTTCTTTCGGCACAAACCGCTCTCAGGAGCTCCCTGCGCTCGCCACAATGCTCTGTGTGCTAAGAAGCCGCTTCTTCGCCTCCGGGAGAATCGGCGAGCGGCAGCTTCCCAAAGGCGAAGATGCAAGCTGCAGCACACAGGCACAGTGTGGGCAGCATTCAGACTTAGAGAAAACAGTACTTTACCACTCTCCTGCCTTTTCCATGGTTATTCTATTGGAAAAGAACGAGTTTTGGACAACTACCTTTCATTCTTGCCAAACTCTTTGCAGACCCCCGTGCAAGCTTTAGAACAAGATTTTGGATGTTTTCTTTCCTGGCAGAGTTTCTCCTTGCAAGATATGGTGGAAAAGCTTTTGGCTGAGTGTAGAGCGGCAAGACACGCAGAAGACGCAGATACGCAGCTCTCCGAAGCTAAGTGCCGGTCCCGGGCTTCTTTCGGCACAAACCGCTCTCAGGAGCTCCCTGCGCTCGCCACAATGCTCTGTGTGCGAAGAAGCCGCTTCTTCGCCTCCGGGAGAATCGGCGAGCGGCAGCTTCCCAAAGGCGAAGATGCAAGCTGCAGCACACAGGCACAGTGTGGGCAGCCTTCAGACTTAGAGAAAACAGTACTTTACCACTCTCCTGCCTTTTCCATGGTTATTCTATTGGAAAAGAACGAGTTTTGGACAACTACCTTTCATTCTTGCCAAACTCTTTGCAGACCCCCGTGCAAGCTTTAGAACAAGATTTTGGATGTTTTCTTTCCTGGCAGAGTTTCTCCTTGCAAGATATGGTGGAAAAGCTTTTTGCTGAGTGTAGAGCGGCAAGACACGCAGAAGACGCAGATACGCAGCTCTCCGAAGCTAAGTGCCGGTCCCGGGCTTCTTTCGGCACAAACCGCTCTCAGGAGCTCCCTGCGCTCGCCACAATGCTCTGTGTGCGAAGAAGCCGCTTCTTCGCCTCCGGGAGAATCGGCGAGCGGCAGCTTCCCAAAGGCGAAGATGCAAGCTGCAGCACACAGGCACAGTGTGGGCAGCCTTCAGACTTAGAGAAAACAGTACTTTACCACTCTCCTGCCTTTTCCATGGTTATTCTATTGGAAAAGAACGAGTTTTGGACAACTACCTTTCATTCTTGCCAAACTCTTTGCAGACCCCCGTGCAAGCTTTAGAACAAGATTTTGGATGTTTTCTTTCCTGGCAGAGTTTCTCCTTGCAAGATATGCTGGAAAAGCTTTTTGCTGAGTGTAGAGCGGCAAGACACGCAGAAGATGCAGATACGCAGCTCTCCGAAGCTAAGTGCCGGTCCCGGGCTTCTTTCGGCACAAACCGCTCTCAGGAGCTCCCTGCGCTCGCCACAATGCTCTGTGTGCGAAGAAGCCGCTTCTTCGCCTCCGGGAGAATCGTCGAGCGGCAGCTTCCCAAAGGCGAAGATGCAAGCTGCAGCACACAGGCACAGTGTGGGCAGCCTTCAGACTTAGAGAAAACAGTACTTTACCACTCTCCTGCCTTTTCCATGGTTATTCTATTGGAAAAGAACGAGTTTTGGACAACTACCTTTCATTCTTGCCAAACTCTTTGCAGACCTCCGTGCAAGCTTTAGAACAAGGTTTTGGATGTTTTCTTTCCTGGCAGAGTTTCTCCTTGCAAGATATGCTGGAAAAGCTTTTTGCTGAGTGTAGAGCGGCAAGACACGCAGAAGACGCAGATACGCAGCTCTCCGAAGCTAAGTGCCGGTCCTGGGCATCTTTCGGCACAAACCGCTCTCAGGAGCTCCCTGCGCTCGCCACAATGTTCTGTGCAAAGATGCCGCTTCTTCGCCTCCGGGAGAATCGGCGAGCGGCAGCTTCCCAAAGGCGAAGATGCAAGCTGCAGCACACAGGCACAGTGTGGGCAGCCTTCAGACTTAGAGAAAACAGTACTTTACCACTCTCCTGCCTTTTCCATGGTTATTCTATTGGAAAAGAACGAGTTTTGGACAACTACCTTTCATTCTTGCCAAACTCTTTGCAGACCCCCGTGCAAGCTTTAGAACAAGATTTTGGATGTTTTCTTTCCTGGCAGAGTTTCTCCTTGCAAGATATGGTGGAAAAGCTTTTTGCTGAGTGTAGAGCGGCAAGACACGCAGAAGACGCAGATACGCAGCTCTCCGAAGCTAAGTGCCGGTCCCGGGCTTCTTTCGGCACAAACCGCTCTCAGGAGCTCCCTGCGCTCGCCACAATGCTCTGTGTGCGAAGAAGCCGCTTCTTCGCCTCCGGGAGAATCGGCGAGCGGCAGCTTCCCAAAGGCGAAGATGCAAGCTGCAGCACACAGGCACAGTGTGGGCAGCCTTCAGACTTAGAGAAAACAGTACTTTACCACTCTCCTGCCTTTTCCATGGTTATTCTATTGGAAAAGAACGAGTTTTGGACAACTACCTTTCATTCTTGCCAAACTCTTTGCAGACCCCCGTGCAAGCTTTAGAACAAGATTTTGGATGTTTTCTTTCCTGGCAGAGTTTCTCCTTGCAAGATATGCTGGAAAAGCTTTTTGCTGAGTGTAGAGCGGCAAGACACGCAGAAGATGCAGATACGCAGCTCTCCGAAGCTAAGTGCCGGTCCCGGGCTTCTTTCGGCACAACCGCTCTCAGGAGCTCCCTGCGCTCGCCACAATGCTCTGTGTGCGAAGAAGCCGCTTCTTCGCCTCCGGGAGAATCGTCGAGCGGCAGCTTCCCAAAGGCGAAGATGCAAGCTGCAGCACACAGGCACAGTGTGGGCAGCCTTCAGACTTAGAGAAAACAGTACTTTACCACTCTCCTGCCTTTTCCATGGTTATTCTATTGGAAAAGAACGAGTTTTGGACAACTACCTTTCATTCTTGCCAAACTCTTTGCAGACCTCCGTGCAAGCTTTAGAACAAGGTTTTGGATGTTTTCTTTCCTGGCAGAGTTTCTCCTTGCAAGATATGCTGGAAAAGCTTTTTGCTGAGTGTAGAGCGGCAAGACACGCAGAAGACGCAGATACGCAGCTCTCCGAAGCTAAGTGCCGGTCCTGGGCATCTTTCGGCACAAACCGCTCTCAGGAGCTCCCTGCGCTCGCCACAATGTTCTGTGCAAAGATGCCGCTTCTTCGCCTCCGGGAGAATCGGCGAGCGGCAGCTTCCCAAAGGCGAAGATGCAAGCTGCAGCACACAGGCACAGTGTGGGCAGCCTTCAGACTTAGAGAAAACAGTACTTTACCACTCTCCTGCCTTTTCCATTGTTATTCTATTGGAAAAGAACGAGTTTTGGACAACTACCTTTCATTCTTGCCAAACTCTTTGCAGACCCCCGTGCAAGCTTTAGAACAAGATTTTGGATGTTTTCTTTCCTGGCAGAGTTTCTCCTTGCAAGATATGGTGGAAAAGCTTTTTGCTGAGTGTAGAGCGGCAAGACACGCAGAAGACGCAGATACGCAGCTCTCCGAAGCTAAGTGCCGGTCCCGGGCTTCTTTCGGCACAAACCGCTCTCAGGAGCTCCCTGCGCTCGCCACAATGCTCTGTGTGCGAAGAAGCCGCTTCTTCGCCTCCGGGAGAATCGGCGAGCGGCAGCTTCCCAAAGGCGAAGATGCAAGCTGCAGCACACAGGCACAGTGTGGGCAGCATTCAGACTTAGAGAAAACAGTACTTTACCACTCTCCTGCCTTTTCCATGGTTATTCTATTGGAAAAGAACGAGTTTTGGACAACTACCTTTCATTCTTGCCAAACGCTTTGCAGACCCCCGTGCAAGCTTTTGAACAAGATTTTGGATGTTTTCTTTCCTGGCAGAGTTTCTCCTTGCAAGATATGCTGGAAAAGCTTTTTGCTGAGTGTAGAGCGGCAAGACACGCAGAAGACGCAGATACGCAGCTCTCCGAAGCTAAGTGCCGGTCCCGGGCTTCTTTCGGCACAAACCGCTCTCAGGAGCTCCCTGCGCTCGCCACAATGCTCTGTGTGCTAAGAAGCCGCTTCTTCGCCTCCGGGAGAATCGGCGAGCGGCAGCTTCCCAAAGGCGAAGATGCAAGCTGCAGCACACAGGCACAGTGTGGGCAGCATTCAGACTTAGAGAAAACAGTACTTTACCACTCTCCTGCCTTTTCCATGGTTATTCTATTGGAAAAGAACGAGTTTTGGACAACTACCTTTCATTCTTGCCAAACTCTTTGCAGACCCCCGTGCAAGCTTTAGAACAAGATTTTGGATGTTTTCTTTCCTGGCAGAGTTTCTCCTTGCAAGATATGGTGGAAAAGCTTTTTGCTGAGTGTAGAGCGGCAAGACACGCAGAAGACGCAGATACGCAGCTCTCCGAAGCTAAGTGCCGGTCCCGGGCTTCTTTCGGCACAAACCGCTCTCAGGAGCTCCCTGCGCTCGCCACAATGCTCTGTGTGCGAAGAAGCCGCTTCTTCGCCTCCGGGAGAATCGGCGAGCGGCAGCTTCCCAAAGGCGAAGAAGCAAGCTGCAGCACACAGGCACAGTGTGGGCAGCCTTCAGACTTAGAGAAAACAGTACTTTACCACTCTCCTGCCTTTTCCATGGTTATTCTATTGGAAAAGAACGAGTTTTGGACAACTACCTTTCATTCTTGCCAAACGCTTTGCAGACCCCCGTGCAAGCTTTTGAACAAGATTTTGGATGTTTTCTTTCCTGGCAGAGTTTCTCCTTGCAAGATATGCTGGAAAAGCTTTTTGCTGAGTGTAGAGCGGCAAGACACGCAGAAGACGCAGATACGCAGCTCTCCGAAGCTAAGTGCCGGTCCCGGGCTTCTTTCGGCACAAACCGCTCTCAGGAGCTCCCTGCGCTCGCCACAATGCTCTGTGTGCTAAGAAGCCGCTTCTTCGCCTCCGGGAGAATCGGCGAGCGGCAGCTTCCCAAAGGCGAAGATGCAAGCTGCAGCACGCAGGCACAGTGTGGGCAGCATTCAGACTTAGAGAAAACAGTACTTTACCACTCTCCTGCCTTTTCCATGGTTATTCTATTGGAAAAGAACGAGTTTTGGACAACTACCTTTCATTCTTGCCAAACTCTTTGCAGACCCCCGTGCAAGCTTTAGAACAAGATTTTGGATGTTTTCTTTCCTGGCAGAGTTTCTCCTTGCAAGATATGGTGGAAAAGCTTTTTGCTGAGTGTAGAGCGGCAAGACACGCAGAAGACGCAGATACGCAGCTCTCCGAAGCTAAGTGCCGGTCCCGGGCTTCTTTCGGCACAAACCGCTCTCAGGAGCTCCCTGCGCTCGCCACAATGCTCTGTGTGCGAAGAAGCCGCTTCTTCGCCTCCGGGAGAATCGGCGAGCGGCAGCTTCCCAAAGGCGAAGAAGCAAGCTGCAGCACACAGGCACAGTGTGGGCAGCCTTCAGACTTAGAGAAAACAGTACTTTACCACTCTCCTGCCTTTTCCATGGTTATTCTATTGGAAAAGAACGAGTTTTGGACAACTACCTTTCATTCTTGCCAAACTCTTTGCAGACCCCCGTGCAAGCTTTAGAACAAGATTTTGGATGTTTTCTTTCCTGGCAGAGTTTCTCCTTGCAAGATATGGTGGAAAAGCTTTTTGCTGAGTGTAGAGCGGCAAGACACGCAGAAGATGCAGATACGCAGCTCTCCGAAGCTAAGTGCCGGTCCCGGGCTTCTTTCGGAACAAACCGCTCTCAGGAGCTCCCTGCGCTCGCCACAATGCTCTGTGTGCGAAGAAGCCGCTTCTTCGCCTGCGGGAGAATCGGCGAGCGGCAGCTTCCCAAAGGCGAAGATGCAAGCTGCAGCACGCAGGCACAGTGTGGGCAGCATTCAGACTTAGAGAAAACAGTACTTTACCACTCTCCTGCCTTTTCCATGGTTATTCTATTGGAAAAGAACGAGTTTTGGACAACTACCTTTCATTCTTTCCAAACTCTTTGCAGACCCCCGTGCAAGCTTTAGAACAAGATTTTGGATGTTTTCTTTCCTGGCAGAGTTTCTCCTTGCAAGATATGCTGGAAAAGCTTTTTGCTGAGTGTAGAGCGGCAAGACACGCAGAAGATGCAGATACGCAGCTCTCCGAAGCTAAGTGCCGGTCCCGGGCTTCTTTCGGCACAAACCGCTCTCAGGAGCTCCCTGCGCTCGCCACAATGCTCTGTGTGCGAAGAAGCCGCTTCTTCGCCTCCGGGAGAATCGGCGAGCGGCAGCTTCCCAAAGGCGAAGATGCAAGCTGCAGCACACAGGCACAGTGTGGGCAGCATTCAGACTTAGAGAAAACAGTACTTTACCACTCTCCTGCCTTTTCCATGGTTATTCTATTGGAAAAGAACGAGTTTTGGACAACTACCTTTCATTCTTGCCAAACTCTTTGCAGACCCCCGTGCAAGCTTTAGAACAAGATTTTGGATGTTTTCTTTCCTGGCAGAGTTTCTCCTTGCAAGATATGGTGGAAAAGCTTTTGGCTGAGTGTAGAGCGGCAAGACACGCAGAAGACGCAGATACGCAGCTCTCCGAAGCTAAGTGCCGGTCCCGGGCTTCTTTCGGCACAAACCGCTCTCAGGAGCTCCCTGCGCTCGCCACAATGCTCTGTGTGCGAAGAAGCCGCTTCTTCGCCTCTGGGAGAATCGGAGAGCGGCAGCTTCCCAAAGGCGAAGATGCAAGCTGCAGCACACAGGCACAGTGTGGGCAGCCTTCAGACTTAGAGAAAACAGTACTTTACCACTCTCCTGCCTTTTCCATGGTTATTCTATTGGAAAAGAACGAGTTTTGGACAACTACCTTTCATTCTTGCCAAACTCTTTGCAGACCCCCGTGCAAGCTTTAGAACAAGATTTTGGATGTTTTCTTTCCTGGCAGAGTTTCTCCTTGCAAGATATGGTGGAAAAGCTTTTTGCTGAGTGTAGAGCGGCAAGACACGCAGAAGACGCAGATACGCAGCTCTCCGAAGCTAAGTGCCGGTCCCGGGCTTCTTTCGGCACAAACCGCTCTCAGGAGCTCCCTGCGCTCGCCACAATGCTCTGTGTGCGAAGAAGCCGCTTCTTCGCCTCCGGGAGAATCGGCGAGCGGCAGCTTCCCAAAGGCGAAGATGCAAGCTGCAGCACACAGGCACAGTGTGGGCAGCATTCAGACTTAGAGAAAACAGTACTTTACCACTCTCCTGCCTTTTCCATGGTTATTCTATTGGAAAAGAACGAGTTTTGGACAACTACCTTTCATTCTTTCCAAACTCTTTGCAGACCCCCGTGCAAGCTTTAGAACAAGATTTTGGATGTTTTCTTTCCTGGCAGAGTTTCTCCTTGCAAGATATGCTGGAAAAGCTTTTTGCTGAGTGTAGAGCGGCAAGACACGCAGAAGATGCAGATACGCAGCTCTCCGAAGCTAAGTGCCGGTCCCGGGCTTCTTTCGGCACAAACCGCTCTCAGGAGCTCCCTGCGCTCGCCACAATGCTCTGTGTGCGAAGAAGCCGCTTCTTCGCCTCCGGGAGAATCGGCGAGCGGCAGCTTCCCAAAGGCGAAGATGCAAGCTGCAGCACACAGGCACAGTGTGGGCAGCCTTCAGACTTAGAGAAAACAGTACTTTACCACTCTCCTGCCTTTTCCATGGTTATTCTATTGGAAAAGAACGAGTTTTGGACAACTACCTTTCATTCTTGCCAAACTCTTTGCAGACCCCCGTGCAAGCTTTAGAACAAGATTTTGGATGTTTTCTTTCCTGGCAGAGTTTCTCCTTGCAAGATATGGTGGAAAAGCTTTTTGCTGAGTGTAGAGCGGCAAGACACGCAGAAGATGCAGATACGCAGCTCTCCGAAGCTAAGTGCCGGTCCCGGGCTTCTTTCGGCACAAACCGCTCTCAGGAGCTCCCTGCGCTCGCCACAATGCTCTGTGTGCGAAGAAGCCGCTTCTTCGCCTCCGGGAGAATCGGCGAGCGGCAGCTTCCCAAAGGCGAAGATGCAAGCTGCAGCACGCAGGCACAGTGTGGGCAGCATTCAGACTTAGAGAAAACAGTACTTTACCACTCTCCTGCCTTTTCCATGGTTATTCTATTGGAAAAGAACGAGTTTTGGACAACTACCTTTCATTCTTTCCAAACGCTTTGCAGACCCCCGTGCAAGCTTTTGAACAAGATTTTGGATGTTTTCTTTCCTGGCAGAGTTTCTCCTTGCAAGATATGGTGGAAAAGCTTTTTGCTGAGTGTAGAGCGGCAAGACACGCAGAAGACGCAGATACGCAGCTCTCCGAAGCTAAGTGCCGGTCCCGGGCTTCTTTCGGCACAAACCGCTCTCAGGAGCTCCCTGCGCTCGCCACAATGCTCTGTGTGCGAAGAAGCCGCTTCTTCGCCTCTGGGAGAATCGGCGAGCGGCAGCTTCCCAAAGGCGAAGATGCAAGCTGCAGCACACAGGCACAGTGTGGGCAGCCTTCAGACTTAGAGAAAACAGTACTTTACCACTCTCCTGCCTTTTCCATGGTTATTCTATTGGAAAAGAACGAGTTTTGGACAACTACCTTTCATTCTTGCCAAACTCTTTGCAGACCCCCGTGCAAGCTTTTGAACAAGATTTTGGATGTTTTCTTTCCTGGCAGAGTTTCTCCTTGCAAGATATGGTGGAAAAGCTTTTTGCTGAGTGTAGAGCGGCAAGACACGCAGAAGATGCAGATACGCAGCTCTCCGAAGCTAAGTGCCGGTCCCGGGCTTCTTTCGGCACAAACCGCTCTCAGGAGCTCCCTGCGCTCGCCACAATGCTCTGTGTGCGAAGAAGCCGCTTCTTCGCCTCCGGGAGAATCGGCGAGCGGCAGCTTCCCAAAGGCGAAGATGCAAGCTGCAGCACGCAGGCACAGTGTGGGCAGCATTCAGACTTAGAGAAAACAGTACTTTACCACTCTCCTGCCTTTTCCATGGTTATTCTATTGGAAAAGAACGAGTTTTGGACAACTACCTTTCATTCTTGCCAAACTCTTTGCAGACCCCCGTGCAAGCTTTAGAACAAGATTTTGGATGTTTTCTTTCCTGGCAGAGTTTCTCCTTGCAAGATATGCTGGAAAAGCTTTTTGCTGAGTGTAGAGCGGCAAGACACGCAGAAGACGCAGATACGCAGCTCTCCGAAGCTAAGTGCCGGTCCCGGGCTTCTTTCGGCACAAACCGCTCTCAGGAGCTCCCTGCGCTCGCCACAATGCTCTGTGTGCGAAGAAGCCGCTTCTTCGCCTCCGGGAGAATCGGCGAGCGGCAGCTTCCCAAAGGCGAAGATGCAAGCTGCAGCACACAGGCACAGTGTGGGCAGCCTTCAGACTTAGAGAAAACAGTACTTTACCACTCTCCTGCCTTTTCCATGGTTATTCTATTGGAAAAGAACGAGTTTTGGACAACTACCTTTCATTCTTGCCAAACTCTTTGCAGACCCCCGTGCAAGCTTTAGAACAAGATTTTGGATGTTTTCTTTCCTGGCAGAGTTTCTCCTTGCAAGATATGGTGGAAAAGCTTTTTGCTGAGTGTAGAGCGGCAAGGCACGCAGAAGACGCAGATACGCAGCTCTCCGAAGCTAAGTGCCGGTCCCGGGCTTCTTTCGGCACAAACCGCTCTCAGGAGCTCCCTGCGCTCGCCACAATGCTCTGTGTGCGAAGAAGCCGCTTCTTCACCTCCGGGAGAATCGGCGAGCGGCAGCTTCCCAAAGGCGAAGATGCAAGCTGCAGCACACAGGCACAGTGTGGGCAGCATTCAGACTTCGAGAAAACAGTACTTTACCACTCTCCTGCCTTTTCCATGGTTATTCTATTGGAAAAGAACGAGTTTTGGACAACTACCTTTCATTCTTGCCAAACGCTTTGCAGACCCCCGTGCAAGCTTTAGAACAAGATTTTGGATGTTTTCTTTCCTGGCAGAGTTTCTCCTTGCAAGATATGGTGGAAAAGCTTTTGGCTGAGTGTAGAGCGGCAAGACACGCAGAAGACGCAGATACGCAGCTCTCCGAAGCTAAGTGCCGGTCCCGGGCTTCTTTCGGCACAAACCGCTCTCAGGAGCTCCCTGCGCTCGCCACAATGCTCTGTGTGCGAAGAAGCCGCTTCTTCGCCTCTGGGAGAATCGGCGAGCGGCAGCTTGCCAAAGGCGAAGATGCAAGCTGCAGCACACAGGCACAGTGTGGGCAGCCTTCAGACTTAGAGAAAACAGTACTTTACCACTCTCCTGCCTTTTCCATGGTTATTCTATTGGAAAAGAACGAGTTTTGGACAACTACCTTTCATTCTTGCCAAACTCTTTGCAGACCCCCGTGCAAGCTTTAGAACAAGATTTTGGATGTTTTCTTTCCTGGCAGAGTTTCTCCTTGCAAGATATGGTGGAAAAGCTTTTTGCTGAGTGTAGAGCGGCAAGACACGCAGAAGATGCAGATACGCAGCTCTCCGAAGCTAAGTGCCGGTCCCGGGCTTCTTTCGGCACAAACCGCTCTCAGGAGCTCCCTGCGCTCGCCACAATGCTCTGTGTGCGAAGAAGCCGCTTCTTCGCCTCCGGGAGAATCGGCGAGCGGCAGCTTCCCAAAGGCGAAGATGCAAGCTGCAGCACGCAGGCACAGTGTGGGCAGCATTCAGACTTAGAGAAAACAGTACTTTACCACTCTCCTGCCTTTTCCATGGTTATTCTATTGGAAAAGAACGAGTTTTGGACAACTACCTTTCATTCTTTCCAAACGCTTTGCAGACCCCCGTGCAAGCTTTAGAACAAGATTTTGGATGTTTTCTTTCCTGGCAGAGTTTCTCCTTGCAAGATATGGTGGAAAAGCTTTTTGCTGAGTGTAGAGCGGCAAGACACGCAGAAGACGCAGATACGCAGCTCTCCGAAGCTAAGTGCCGGTCCCGGGCTTCTTTCGGCACAAACCGCTCTCAGGAGCTCCCTGCGCTCGCCACAATGCTCTGTGTGCGAAGAAGCCGCTTCTTCGCCTCTGGGAGAATCGGCGAGCGGCAGCTTCCCAAAGGCGAAGATGCAAGCTGCAGCACACAGGCACAGTGTGGGCAGCCTTCAGACTTAGAGAAAACAGTACTTTACCACTCTCCTGCCTTTTCCATGGTTATTCTATTGGAAAAGAACGAGTTTTGGACAACTACCTTTCATTCTTGCCAAACTCTTTGCAGACCCCCGTGCAAGCTTTAGAACAAGATTTTGGATGTTTTCTTTCCTGGCAGAGTTTCTCCTTGCAAGATATGGTGGAAAAGCTTTTTGCTGAGTGTAGAGCGGCAAGGCACGCAGAAGACGCAGATACGCAGCTCTCCGAAGCTAAGTGCCGGTCCCGGGCTTCTTTCGGCACAAACCGCTCTCAGGAGCTCCCTGCGCTCGCCACAATGCTCTGTGTGCGAAGAAGCCGCTTCTTCGCCTCCGGGAGAATCGGCGAGCGGCAGCTTCCCAAAGGCGAAGATGCAAGCTGCAGCACACAGGCACAGTGTGGGCAGCATTCAGACTTAGAGAAAACAGTACTTTACCACTCTCCTGCCTTTTCCATGGTTATTCTATTGGAAAAGAACGAGTTTTGGACAACTACCTTTCATTCTTGCCAAACTCTTTGCAGACCCCCGTGCAAGCTTTTGAACAAGATTTTGGATGTTTTCTTTCCTGGCAGAGTTTCTCCTTGCAAGATATGGTGGAAAAGCTTTTTGCTGAGTGTAGAGCGGCAAGACACGCAGAAGATGCAGATACGCAGCTCTCCGAAGCTAAGTGCCGGTCCCGGGCTTCTTTCGGCACAAACCGCTCTCAGGAGCTCCCTGCGCTCGCCACAATGCTCTGTGTGCGAAGAAGCCGCTTCTTCGCCTCCGGGAGAATCGGCGAGCGGCAGCTTCCCAAAGGCGAAGATGCAAGCTGCAGCACGCAGGCACAGTGTGGGCAGCATTCAGACTTAGAGAAAACAGTACTTTACCACTCTCCTGCCTTTTCCATGGTTATTCTATTGGAAAAGAACGAGTTTTGGACAACTACCTTTCATTCTTGCCAAACTCTTTGCAGACCCCCGTGCAAGCTTTAGAACAAGATTTTGGATGTTTTCTTTCCTGGCAGAGTTTCTCCTTGCAAGATATGCTGGAAAAGCTTTTTGCTGAGTGTAGAGCGGCAAGACACGCAGAAGACGCAGATACGCAGCTCTCCGAAGCTAAGTGCCGGTCCCGGGCTTCTTTCGGCACAAACCGCTCTCAGGAGCTCCCTGCGCTCGCCACAATGCTCTGTGTGCGAAGAAGCCGCTTCTTCGCCTCCGGGAGAATCGGCGAGCGGCAGCTTCCCAAAGGCGAAGATGCAAGCTGCAGCACACAGGCACAGTGTGGGCAGCCTTCAGACTTAGAGAAAACAGTACTTTACCACTCTCCTGCCTTTTCCATGGTTATTCTATTGGAAAAGAACGAGTTTTGGACAACTACCTTTCATTCTTGCCAAACTCTTTGCAGACCCCCGTGCAAGCTTTAGAACAAGATTTTGGATGTTTTCTTTCCTGGCAGAGTTTCTCCTTGCAAGATATGGTGGAAAAGCTTTTTGCTGAGTGTAGAGCGGCAAGGCACGCAGAAGACGCAGATACGCAGCTCTCCGAAGCTAAGTGCCGGTCCCGGGCTTCTTTCGGCACAAACCGCTCTCAGGAGCTCCCTGCGCTCGCCACAATGCTCTGTGTGCGAAGAAGCCGCTTCTTCACCTCCGGGAGAATCGGCGAGCGGCAGCTTCCCAAAGGCGAAGATGCAAGCTGCAGCACACAGGCACAGTGTGGGCAGCATTCAGACTTCGAGAAAACAGTACTTTACCACTCTCCTGCCTTTTCCATGGTTATTCTATTGGAAAAGAACGAGTTTTGGACAACTACCTTTCATTCTTGCCAAACGCTTTGCAGACCCCCGTGCAAGCTTTAGAACAAGATTTTGGATGTTTTCTTTCCTGGCAGAGTTTCTCCTTGCAAGATATGGTGGAAAAGCTTTTGGCTGAGTGTAGAGCGGCAAGACACGCAGAAGACGCAGATACGCAGCTCTCCGAAGCTAAGTGCCGGTCCCGGGCTTCTTTCGGCACAAACCGCTCTCAGGAGCTCCCTGCGCTCGCCACAATGCTCTGTGTGCGAAGAAGCCGCTTCTTCGCCTCTGGGAGAATCGGCGAGCGGCAGCTTGCCAAAGGCGAAGATGCAAGCTGCAGCACACAGGCACAGTGTGGGCAGCCTTCAGACTTAGAGAAAACAGTACTTTACCACTCTCCTGCCTTTTCCATGGTTATTCTATTGGAAAAGAACGAGTTTTGGACAACTACCTTTCATTCTTGCCAAACTCTTTGCAGACCCCCGTGCAAGCTTTAGAACAAGATTTTGGATGTTTTCTTTCCTGGCAGAGTTTCTCCTTGCAAGATATGGTGGAAAAGCTTTTTGCTGAGTGTAGAGCGGCAAGACACGCAGAAGATGCAGATACGCAGCTCTCCGAAGCTAAGTGCCGGTCCCGGGCTTCTTTCGGCACAAACCGCTCTCAGGAGCTCCCTGCGCTCGCCACAATGCTCTGTGTGCGAAGAAGCCGCTTCTTCGCCTCCGGGAGAATCGGCGAGCGGCAGCTTCCCAAAGGCGAAGATGCAAGCTGCAGCACGCAGGCACAGTGTGGGCAGCATTCAGACTTAGAGAAAACAGTACTTTACCACTCTCCTGCCTTTTCCATGGTTATTCTATTGGAAAAGAACGAGTTTTGGACAACTACCTTTCATTCTTTCCAAACGCTTTGCAGACCCCCGTGCAAGCTTTAGAACAAGATTTTGGATGTTTTCTTTCCTGGCAGAGTTTCTCCTTGCAAGATATGGTGGAAAAGCTTTTTGCTGAGTGTAGAGCGGCAAGACACGCAGAAGACGCAGATACGCAGCTCTCCGAAGCTAAGTGCCGGTCCCGGGCTTCTTTCGGCACAAACCGCTCTCAGGAGCTCCCTGCGCTCGCCACAATGCTCTGTGTGCGAAGAAGCCGCTTCTTCGCCTCTGGGAGAATCGGCGAGCGGCAGCTTCCCAAAGGCGAAGATGCAAGCTGCAGCACACAGGCACAGTGTGGGCAGCCTTCAGACTTAGAGAAAACAGTACTTTACCACTCTCCTGCCTTTTCCATGGTTATTCTATTGGAAAAGAACGAGTTTTGGACAACTACCTTTCATTCTTGCCAAACTCTTTGCAGACCCCCGTGCAAGCTTTAGAACAAGATTTTGGATGTTTTCTTTCCTGGCAGAGTTTCTCCTTGCAAGATATGGTGGAAAAGCTTTTTGCTGAGTGTAGAGCGGCAAGGCACGCAGAAGACGCAGATACGCAGCTCTCCGAAGCTAAGTGCCGGTCCCGGGCTTCTTTCGGCACAAACCGCTCTCAGGAGCTCCCTGCGCTCGCCACAATGCTCTGTGTGCGAAGAAGCCGCTTCTTCGCCTCCGGGAGAATCGGCGAGCGGCAGCTTCCCAAAGGCGAAGATGCAAGCTGCAGCACACAGGCACAGTGTGGGCAGCATTCAGACTTAGAGAAAACAGTACTTTACCACTCTCCTGCCTTTTCCATGGTTATTCTATTGGAAAAGAACGAGTTTTGGACAACTACCTTTCATTCTTGCCAAACGCTTTGCAGACCCCCGTGCAAGCTTTAGAACAAGATTTTGGATGTTTTCTTTCCTGGCAGAGTTTCTCCTTGCAAGATATGGTGGAAAAGCTTTTTGCTGAGTGTAGAGCGGCAAGACACGCAGAAGACGCAGATACTCAGCTCTCCGAAGCTAAGTGCCGGTCCCGGGCTTCTTTCGGCACAAACCGCTCTCAGGAGCTCCCTGCGCTCGCCACAATGCTCTGTGTGCGAAGAAGCCGCTTCTTCGCCTCTGGGAGAATCGGCGAGCGGCAGCTTCCCAAAGGCGAAGATGCAAGCTGCAGCACACAGGCACAGTGTGGGCAGCATTCAGATAGAGAAAACAGTACTTTACCACTCTCCTGCCTTTTCCATGGTTATTCTATTGGAAAAGAACGAGTTTTGGACAACTACCTTTCATTCTTGCCAAACTCTTTGCAGACCTCCGTGCAAGCTTTAGAACAAGATTTTGGATGTTTTCTTTCCTGGCAGAGTTTCTCCTTGCAAGATATGGTGGAAAAGCTTTTTGCTGAGTGTAGAGCGGCAAGACACGCAGAAGACGCAGATACGCAGCTCTCCGAAGCTAAGTGCCGGTCCCGGGCTTCTTTCGGCACAAACCGCTCTCAGGAGCTCCCTGCGCTCGCCACAATGCTCTGTGTGCGAAGAAGCCGCTTCTTCGCCTCCGGGAGAATCGGCGAGCGGCAGCTTCCCAAAGGCGAAGATGCAAGCTGCAGCACGCAGGCACAGTGTGGGCAGCCTTCAGACTTAGAGAAAACAGTACTTTACCACTCTCCTGCCTTTTCCATGGTTATTCTATTGGAAAAGAACGAGTTTTGGACAACTACCTTTCATTCTTGCCAAACTCTTTGCAGACCCCCGTGCAAGCTTTAGAACAAGATTTTGGATGTTTTCTTTCCTGGCAGTGTTTCTCCTTGCAAGATATGGTGGAAAAGCTTTTTGCTGAGTGTAGAGCGGCAAGACACGCAGAAGATGCAGATACGCAGCTCTCCGAAGCTAAGTGCCGGTCCCGGGCTTCTTTCGGCACAAACCGCTCTCAGGAGCTCCCTGCGCTCGCCACAATGCTCTGTGTGCGAAGAAGCCGCTTCTTCGCCTCCGGGAGAATCGGCGAGCGGCAGCTTCCCAAAGGCGAAGATGCAAGCTGCACCACGCAGGCACAGTGTGGGCAGCCTTCAGACTTCGAGAAAACAGTACTTTACCACTCTCCTGCCTTTTCCATGGTTATTCTATTGGAAAAGAACGAGTTTTGGACAACTACCTTTCATTCTTGCCAAACTCTTTGCAGACCCCCGTGCAAGCTTTAGAACAAGATTTTGGATGTTTTCTTTCCTGGCAGAGTTTCTCCTTGCAAGATATGGTGGAAAAGCTTTTTGCTGAGTGTAGAGCGGCAAGACACGCAGAAGATGCAGATACGCAGCTCTCCGAAGCTAAGTGCCGGTCCCGGGCTTCTTTCAGCACAAACCGCTCTCAGGAGGTCCCTGCGCTCGCCACAATGCTCTGTGTGCGAAGAAGCCGCTTCTTCGCCTGCGGGAGTATCGGCGAGCGGCAGCTTCCCAAAGGCGAAGATGCAAGCTGCAGCACGCAGGCACAGTGTGGGCAGCATTCAGACTTAGAGAAAACAGTACTTTACCACTCTCCTGCCTTTTCCATGGTTATTCTATTGGAAAAGAACGAGTTTTGGACAACTACCTTTCATTCTTGCCAAACTCTTTGCAGACCCCCGTGCAAGCTTTAGAACAAGATTTTGGATGTTTTCTTTCCTGGCAGAGTTTCTCCTTGCAAGATATGGTGGAAAAGCTTTTTGCTGAGTGTAGAGCGGCAAGACACGCAGAAGACGCAGATACGCAGCTCTCCGAAGCTAAGTGCCGGTCCCGGGCTTCTTTCGGCACAAACCGCTCTCAGGAGCTCCCTGCGCTCGCCACAATGCTCTGTGTGCGAAGAAGCCGCTTCTTCGCCTGCGGGAGAATCGGCGAGCGGCAGCTTCCCAAAGGCGAAGATGCAAGCTGCAGCACACAGGCACAGTGTGGGCAGCCTTCAGACTTAGAGAAAACAGTACTTTACCACTCTCCTGCCTTTTCCATGGTTATTCTATTGGAAAAGAACGAGTTTTGGACAACTACCTTTCATTCTTGCCAAACTCTTTGCAGACCCCCGTGCAAGCTTTAGAACAAGATTTTGGATGTTTTCTTTCCTGGCAGAGTTTCTCCTTGCAAGATATGCTGGAAAAGCTTTTTGCTGAGTGTAGAGCGGCAAGACACGCAGAAGACGCAGATACTCAGCTCTCCGAAGCTAAGTGCCGGTCCCGGGCTTCTTTCGGCACAAACCGCTCTCAGGAGCTCCCTGCGCTCGCCACAATGCTCTGTGTGCGAAGAAGCTGCTTCTTCGCCTCTGGGAGAATCGTCGAGCGGCAGCTTCCCAAAGGCGAAGATGCAAGCTGCAGCACACAGGCACAGTGTGGGCAGCATTCAGATAGAGAAAACAGTACTTTACCACTCTCCTGCCTTTTCCATGGTTATTCTATTGGAAAAGAACGAGTTTTGGACAACTACCTTTCATTCTTGCCAAACTCTTTGCAGACCCCCGTGCAAGCTTTAGAACAAGATTTTGGATGTTTTCTTTCCTGGCAGTTTCTCCTTGCAAGATATGGTGGAAAAGCTTTTTGCTGAGTGTAGAGCGGCAAGACACGCAGAAGACGCAGATACGCAGCTCTCCGAAGCTAAGTGCCGGTCCCGGGCTTCTTTCGGCACAAACCGCTCTCAGGAGCTCCCTGCGCTCGCCACAATGCTCTGTGTGCGAAGAAGCCGCTTCTTCGCCTCCGGGAGAATCGGCGAGCGGCAGCTTCCCAAAGGCGAAGATGCAAGCTGCAGCACACAGGCACAGTGTGGGCAGCCTTCAGACTTAGAGAAAACAGTACTTTACCACTCTCCTGCCTTTTCCATGGTTATTCTATTGGAAAAGAACGAGTTTTGGACAACTACCTTTCATTCTTGCCAAACTCTTTGCAGACCCCCGTGCAAGCTTTAGAACAAGATTTTGGATGTTTTCTTTCCTGGCAGAGTTTCTCCTTGCAAGATATGCTGGAAAAGCTTTTTGCTGAGTGTAGAGCGGCAAGACACGCAGAAGACGCAGATACTCAGCTCTCCGAAGCTAAGTGCCGGTCCCGGGCTTCTTTCGGCACAAACCGCTCTCAGGAGCTCCCTGCGCTCGCCACAATGCTCTGTGTGCGAAGAAGCCGCTTCTTCGCCTCTGGGAGAATCGTCGAGCGGCAGCTTCCCAAAGGCGAAGATGCAAGCTGCAGCACACAGGCACAGTGTGGGCTGCATTCAGATAGAGAAAACAGTACTTTACCACTCTCCTGCCTTTTCCATGGTTATTCTATTGGAAAAGAACGAGTTTTGGACAACTACCTTTCATTCTTGCCAAACTCTTTGCAGACCCCCGTGCAAGCTTTAGAACAAGATTTTGGATGTTTTCTTTCCTGGCAGAGTTTCTCCTTGCAAGATATGGTGGAAAAGCTTTTTGCTGAGTGTAGAGCGGCAAGACACGCAGAAGACGCAGATACGCAGCTCTCCGAAGCTAAGTGCCGGTCCCGGGCTTCTTTCGGAACAAACCGCTCTCAGGAGCTCCCTGCGCTCGCCACAATGCTCTGTGTGCGAAGAAGCCGCTTCTTCGCCTGCGGGAGAATCGGAGAGCGGCAGCTTCCCAAAGGCGAAGATGCAAGCTGCAGCACACAGGCACAGTGTGGGCAGCCTTCAGACTTAGAGAAAACAGTACTTTACCACTCTCCTGCCTTTTCCATGGTTATTCTATTGGAAAAGAACGAGTTTTGGACAACTACCTTTCATTCTTGCCAAACTCTTTGCAGACCTGCGTGCAAGCTTTAGAACAAGATTTTGGATGTTTTCTTTCCTGGCAGAGTTTCTCCTTGCAAGATATGGTGGAAAAGCTTTTTGCTGAGTGTAGAGCGGCAAGACACGCAGAAGACGCAGATACGCAGCTCTCCGAAGCTAAGTGCCGGTCCCGGGCTTCTTTCGGCACAAACCGCTCTCAGGAGCTCCCTGCGCTCGCCACAATGCTCTGTGTGCGAAGAAGCCGCTTCTTCGCCTCCGGGAGAATCGGCGAGCGGCAGCTTCCCAAAGGCGAAGATGCAAGGTGCAGCACGCAGGCACAGTGTGGTCAGCATTCAGACTTAGAGAAAACAGTACTTTACCACTCTCCTGCCTTTTCCATGGTTATTCTATTGGAAAAGAACGAGTTTTGGACAACTACCTTTCATTCTTGCCAAACTCTTTGCAGACCCCCGTGCAAGCTTTAGAACCAGATTTTGGATGTTTTCTTTCCTGGCAGAGTTTCTCCTTGCAAGATATGGTGGAAAAGCTTTTTGCTGAGTGTAGAGCGGCAAGACACGCAGAAGACGCAGATACGCAGCTCTCCGAAGCTAAGTGCCGGTCCCGGGCTTCTTTCGGCACAAACCGCTCTCAGGAGCTCCCTGCGCTCGCCACAATGCTCTGTGTGCGAAGAAGCCGCTTCTTCGCCTCCGGGAGAATCGGCGAGCGGCAGCTTCCCAAAGGCGAAGATGCAAGCTGCGGCACACAGGCACAGTGTGGGCAGCCTTCAGACTTAGAGAAAACAGTACTTTACCACTCTCCTGCCTTTTCCATGGTTATTCTATTGGAAAAGAACGAGTTTTGGACAACTACCTTTCATTCTTGCCAAACTCTTTGCAGACCCCCGTGCAAGCTTTAGAACAAGATTTTGGATGTTTTCTTTCCTGGCAGAGTTTCTCCTTGCATGATATGGTGGAAAAGCTTTTTGCTGAGTGTAGAGCGGCAAGACACGCAGAAGACGCAGATACGCAGCTCTCCGAAGCTAAGTGCCGGTCCCGGGCTTCTTTCGGCACAAACCGCTCTCAGGAGCTCCCTGCGCTCGCCACAATGCTCTGTGTGCGAAGAAGCCGCTTCTTCGCCTCCGGGAGAATCGGCGAGCGGCAGCTTCCCAAAGGCGAAGATGCAAGCTGCAGCACACAGGCACAGTGTGGGCAGCATTCAGACTTAGAGAAAACAGTACTTTACCACTCTCCTGCCTTATCCATGGTTATTCTTTTGGAAAAGAACGAGTTTTGGACAACTACCTTTCATTCTTGCCAAACTCTTTGCAGACCCCCGTGCAAGCTTTAGAACAAGATTTTGGATGTTTTCTTTCCTGGCAGAGTTTCTCCTTGCAAGATATGGTGGAAAAGCTTTTTGCTGAGTGTAGAGCGGCAAGACACGCAGAAGACGCAGATACGCAGCTCTCCGAAGCTAAGTGCCGGTCCCGGGCTTCTTTCGGCACAAACCGCTCTCAGGAGCTCCCTGCGCTCGCCACAATGCTCTGTGTGCGAAGAAGCCGCTTCTTCGCCTCCGGGAGAATCGGCGAGCGGCAGCTTCCCAAAGGCGAAGATGCAAGCTGCAGCACGCAGGCACAGTGTGGTCAGCATTCAGACTTAGAGAAAACAGTACTTTACCACTCTCCTGCCTTTTCCATGGTTATTCTATTGGAAAAGAACGAGTTTTGGACAACTACCTTTCATTCTTGCCAAACTCTTTGCAGACCCCCGTGCAAGCTTTAGAACAAGATTTTGGATGTTTTCTTTCCTGGCAGAGTTTCTCCTTGCAAGATATGGTGGAAAAGCTTTTGGCTGAGTGTAGAGCGGCAAGACACGCAGAAGACGCAGATACGCAGCTCTCCGAAGCTAAGTGCCGGTCCCGGGCTTCTTTCGGCACAAACCGCTCTCAGGAGCTCCCTGCGCTCGCCACAATGCTCTGTGTGCGAAGAAGCCGCTTCTTCGCCTCCGGGAGAATCGGCGAGCGGCAGCTTGCCAAAGGCGAAGATGCAAGCTGCAGCAAACAGGCAAAGTGTGGTCAGCATTCAGACTTAGAGAAAACAGTACTTTACCACTCTCCTGCCTTTTCCATGGTTATTCTATTGGAAAAGAACGAGTTTTGGACAACTACCTTTCATTCTTGCCAAACTCTTTGCAGACCCCCGTGCAAGCTTTAGAACAAGATTTTGGATGTTTTCTTTCCTGGCAGAGTTTCTCCTTGCAAGATATGGTGGAAAAGCTTTTGGCTGAGTGTAGAGCGGCAAGACACGCAGAAGACGCAGATACGCAGCTCTCCGAAGCTAAGTGCCGGTCCCGGGCTTCTTTCGGCACAAACCGCTCTCAGGAGCTCCCTGCGCTCGCCACAATGCTCTGTGTGCGAAGAAGCCGCTTCTTCGCCTGCGGGAGAATCGGCGAGCGGCAGCTTCCCAAAGGCGAAGATGCAAGCTGCGGCACACAGGCACAGTGTGGGCAGCCTTCAGACTTAGAGAAAACAGTACTTTACCACTCTTTAGCCTTTTCCATGGTTATTCTATTGGAAAAGAACGAGTTTTGGACAACTACCTTTCATTCTTGCCAAACTCTTTGCAGACCCCCGTGCAAGCTTTAGAACAAGATTTTGGATGTTTTCTTTCCTGGCAGAGTTTCTCCTTGCAAGATATGGTGGAAAAGCTTTTTGCTGAGTGTAGAGCGGCAAGACACGCAGAAGACGCAGATACGCAGCTCTCCGAAGCTAAGTGCCGGTCCCGGGCTTCTTTCGGCACAAACCGCTCTCAGGAGCTCCCTGCGCTCGCCACAATGCTCTGTGTGCGAAGAAGCCGCTTCTTCGCCTCCGGGAGAATCGGCGAGCGGCAGCTTCCCAAAGGCGAAGATGCAAGCTGCAGCACACAGGCACAGTGTGGGCAGCCTTCAGACTTAGAGAAAACAGTACTTTACCACTCTCCTGCCTTTTCCATGGTTATTCTATTGGAAAAGAACGAGTTTTGGACAACTACCTTTCATTCTTGCCAAACTCTTTGCAGACCCCCGTGCAAGCTTTAGAACAAGATTTTGGATGTTTTCTTTCCTGGCAGAGTTTCTCCTTGCAAGATATGGTGGAAAAGCTTTTTGCTGAGTGTAGAGCGGCAAGACACGCAGAAGACGCAGATACGCAGCTCTCCGAAGCTAAGTGCCGGTCCCGGGCTTCTTTCGGCACAAACCGCTCTCAGGAGCTCCCTGCGCTCGCCACAATGCTCTGTGTGCGAAGAAGCCGCTTCTTCGCCTGCGGGAGAATCGGCGAGCGGCAGCTTCCCAAAGGCGAAGATGCAAGCTGCGGCACACAGGCACAGTGTGGGCAGCCTTCAGACTTAGAGAAAACAGTACTTTACCACTCTCCTGCCTTTTCCATGGTTATTCTATTGGAAAAGAGAACGAGTTTTGGACAACTACCTTTCATTCTTGCCAAACTCTTTGCAGACCCCCGTGCAAGCTTTAGAACAAGATTTTGGATGTTTTCTTTCCTGGCAGAGTTTCTCCTTGCAAGATATGGTGGAAAAGCTTTTTGCTGAGTGTAGAGCGGCAAGACACGCAGAAGACGCAGATACGCAGCTCTCCGAAGCTAAGTGCCGGTCCCGGGCTTCTTTCGGCACAAACCGCTCTCAGGAGCTCCCTGCGCTCGCCACAATGCTCTGTGTGCGAAGAAGCCGCTTCTTCGCCTGCGGGAGAATCGGCGAGCGGCAGCTTCCCAAAGGCGAAGATGCAAGCTGCAGCACACAGGCACAGTGTGGGCAGCCTTCAGACTTAGAGAAAACAGTACTTTACCACTCTCCTGCCTTTTCCATGGTTATTCTATTGGAAAAGAACGAGTTTTGGACAACTACCTTTCATTCTTGCCAAACTCTTTGCAGACCCCCGTGCAAGCTTTAGAACAAGATTTTGGATGTTTTCTTTCCTGGCAGAGTTTCTCCTTGCAAGATATGGTGGAAAAGCTTTTTGCTGAGTGTAGAGCGGCAAGACACGCAGAAGACGCAGATACGCAGCTCTCCGAAGCTAAGTGCCGGTCCCGGGCTTCTTTCGGCACAAACCGCTCTCAGGAGCTCCCTGCGCTCGCCACAATGCTCTGTGTGCGAAGAAGCCGCTTCTTCGCCTGCGGGAGAATCGGCGAGCGGCAGCTTCCCAAAGGCGAAGATGCAAGCTGCAGCACACAGGCACAGTGTGGGCAGCCTTCAGACTTAGAGAAAACAGTACTTTACCACTCTCCTGCCTTTTCCATGGTTATTCTATTGGAAAAGAACGAGTTTTGGACAACTACCTTTCATTCTTGCCAAACTCTTTGCAGACCCCCGTGCAAGCTTTAGAACAAGATTTTGGATGTTTTCTTTCCTGGCAGAGTTTCTCCTTGCAAGATATGGTGGAAAAGCTTTTTGCTGAGTGTAGAGCGGCAAGACACGCAGAAGACGCAGATACGCAGCTCTCCGAAGCTAAGTGCCGGTCCCGGGCTTCTTTCGGCACAAACCGCTCTCAGGAGCTCCCTGCGCTCGCCACAATGCTCTGTGTGCGAAGAAGCCGCTTCTTCGCCTCCGGGAGAATCGGCGAGCGGCAGCTTCCCAAAGGCGAAGATGCAAGCTGCAGCAAACAGGCAAAGTGTGGTCAGCATTCAGACTTAGAGAAAACAGTACTTTACCACTCTCCTGCCTTTTCCATGGTTATTCTATTGGAAAAGAACGAGTTTTGGACAACTACCTTTCATTCTTGCCAAACTCTTTGCAGACCCCCGTGCAAGCTTTAGAACAAGATTTTGGATGTTTTCTTTCCTGGCAGAGTTTCTCCTTGCAAGATATGGTGGAAAAGCTTTTGGCTGAGTGTAGAGCGGCAAGACACGCAGAAGACGCAGATACGCAGCTCTCCGAAGCTAAGTGCCGGTCCCGGGCTTCTTTCGGCACAAACCGCTCTCAGGAGCTCCCTGCGCTCGCCACAATGCTCTGTGTGCGAAGAAGCCGCTTCTTCGCCTGCGGGAGAATCGGCGAGCGGCAGCTTCCCAAAGGCGAAGATGCAAGCTGCGGCACACAGGCACAGTGTGGGCAGCCTTCAGACTTAGAGAAAACAGTACTTTACCACTCTCCTGCCTTTTCCATGGTTATTCTATTGGAAAAGAACGAGTTTTGGACAACTACCTTTCATTCTTGCCAAACTCTTTGCAGACCCCCGTGCAAGCTTTAGAACAAGATTTTGGATGTTTTCTTTCCTGGCAGAGTTTCTCCTTGCAAGATATGGTGGAAAAGCTTTTTGCTGAGTGTAGAGCGGCAAGACACGCAGAAGACGCAGATACGCAGCTCTCCGAAGCTAAGTGCCGGTCCCGGGCTTCTTTCGGCACAAACCGCTCTCAGGAGCTCCCTGCGCTCGCCACAATGCTCTGTGTGCGAAGAAGCCGCTTCTTCGCCTCCGGGAGAATCGGCGAGCGGCAGCTTCCCAAAGGCGAAGATGCAAGCTGCAGCACACAGGCACAGTGTGGGCAGCCTTCAGACTTCGAGAAAACAGTACTTTACCACTCTCCTGCCTTTTCCATGGTTATTCTATTGGAAAAGAACGAGTTTTGGACAACTACCTTTCATTCTTGCCAAACTCTTTGCAGACCCCCGTGCAAGCTTTAGAACAAGATTTTGGATGTTTTCTTTCCTGGCAGAGTTTCTCCTTGCAAGATATGGTGGAAAAGCTTTTTGCTGAGTGTAGAGCGGCAAGACACGCAGAAGACGCAGATACGCAGCTCTCCGAAGCTAAGTGCCGGTCCCGGGCTTCTTTCGGCACAAACCGCTCTCAGGAGCTCCCTGCGCTCGCCACAATGCTCTGTGTGCGAAGAAGCCGCTTCTTCGCCTGCGGGAGAATCGGCGAGCGGCAGCTTCCCAAAGGCGAAGATGCAAGCTGCAGCACACAGGCACAGTGTGGGCAGCCTTCAGACTTAGAGAAAACAGTACTTTACCACTCTCCTGCCTTTTCCATGGTTATTCTATTGGAAAAGAACGAGTTTTGGACAACTACCTTTCATTCTTGCCAAACTCTTTGCAGACCCCCGTGCAAGCTTTAGAACAAGATTTTGGATGTTTTCTTTCCTGGCAGAGTTTCTCCTTGCAAGATATGGTGGAAAAGCTTTTTGCTGAGTGTAGAGCGGCAAGACACGCAGAAGACGCAGATACGCAGCTCTCCGAAGCTAAGTGCCGGTCCCGGGCTTCTTTCGGCACAAACCGCTCTCAGGAGCTCCCTGCGCTCGCCACAATGCTCTGTGTGCGAAGAAGCCGCTTCTTCGCCTGCGGGAGAATCGGCAAGCGGCAGCTTCCCAAAGGCGAAGATGCAAGCTGCGGCACACAGGCACAGTGTGGGCAGCCTTCAGACTTAGAGAAAACAGTACTTTACCACTCTCCTGCCTTATCCATGGTTATTCTATTGGAAAAGAACGAGTTTTGGACAACTACCTTTCATTCTTGCCAAACTCTTTGCAGACCCCCGTGCAAGCTTTAGAACAAGATTTTGGATGTTTTCTTTCCTGGCAGAGTTTCTCCTTGCAAGATATGGTGGAAAAGCTTTTTGCTGAGTGTAGAGCGGCAAGACACGCAGAAGACGCAGATACGCAGCTCTCCGAAGCTAAGTGCCGGTCCCGGGCTTCTTTCGGCACAAACCGCTCTCAGGAGCTCCCTGCGCTCGCCACAATGCTCTGTGTGCGAAGAAGCCGCTTCTTCGCCTGCGGGAGAATCGGCGAGCGGCAGCTTCCCAAAGGCGAAGATGCAAGCTGCAGCACACAGGCACAGTGTGGGCAGCCTTCAGACTTAGAGAAAACAGTACTTTACCACTCTCCTGCCTTTTCCATGGTTATTCTATTGGAAAAGAGAACGAGTTTTGGACAACTACCTTTCATTCTTGCCAAACTCTTTGCAGACCCCCGTGCAAGCTTTAGAACAAGATTTTGGATGTTTTCTTTCCTGGCAGAGTTTCTCCTTGCAAGATATGGTGGAAAAGCTTTTTGCTGAGTGTAGAGCGGCAAGACACGCAGAAGACGCAGATACGCAGCTCTCCGAAGCTAAGTGCCGGTCCCGGGCTTCTTTCGGCACAAACCGCTCTCAGGAGCTCCCTGCGCTCGCCACAATGCTCTGTGTGCGAAGAAGCCGCTTCTTCGCCTGCGGGAGAATCGGCGAGCGGCAGCTTCCCAAAGGCGAAGATGCAAGCTGCAGCACACAGGCACAGTGTGGGCAGCCTTCAGACTAAGAGAAAACAGTACTTTACCACTCTCCTGCCTTTTCCATGGTTATTCTATTGGAAAAGAACGAGTTTTGGACAACTACCTTTCATTCTTGCCAAACTCTTTGCAGACCCCCGTGCAAGCTTTAGAACAAGATTTTGGATGTTTTCTTTCCTGGCAGAGTTTCTCCTTGCAAGATATGGTGGAAAAGCTTTTGGCTGAGTGTAGAGCGGCAAGACACGCAGAAGACGCAGATACGCAGCTCTCCGAAGCTAAGTGCCGGTCCCGGGCTTCTTTCGGCACAAACCGCTCTCAGGAGCTCCCTGCGCTCGCCACAATGCTCTGTGTGCGAAGAAGCCGCTTCTTCGCCTGCGGGAGAATCGGCGAGCGGCAGCTTCCCAAAGGCGAAGATGCAAGCTGCAGCACACAGGCACAGTGTGGGCAGCATTCAGACTTAGAGAAAACAGTACTTTACCACTCTCCTGCCTTATCCATGGTTATTCTATTGGAAAAGAACGAGTTTTGGACAACTACCTTTCATTCTTGTCAAACTCTTTGCAGACCCCCGTGCAAGCTTTAGAACAAGATTTTGGATGTTTTCTTTCCTGGCAGAGTTTCTCCTTGCAAGATATGGTGGAAAAGCTTTTGGCTGAGTGTAGAGCGGCAAGACACGCAGAAGACGCAGATACGCAGCTCTCCGAAGCTAAGTGCCGGTCCCGGGCTTCTTTCGGCACAAACCGCTCTCAGGAGCTCCCTGCGCTCGCCACAATGCTCTCTGTGCGAAGAAGCCGCTTCTTCGCCTGCGGGAGAATCGGCGAGCGGCAGCTTCCCAAAGGCGAAGATGCAAGCTGCAGCACACAGGCACAGTGTGTGCAGCCTTCAGACTTAGAGAAAACAGTACTTTACCACTCTCCTGCCTTTTCCATGGTTATTCTATTGGAAAAGAACGAGTTTTGGACAACTACCTTTCATTCTTGCCAAACTCTTTGCAGACCCCCGTGCAAGCTTTAGAACAAGATTTTGGATGTTTTCTTTCCTGGCAGAGTTTCTCCTTGCAAGATATGGTGGAAAAGCTTTTTGCTGAGTGTAGAGCGGCAAGACACGCAGAAGACGCAGATACGCAGCTCTCCGAAGCTAAGTGCCGGTCCCGGGCTTCTTTCGGCACAAACCGCTCTCAGGAGCTCCCTGCGCTCGCCACAATGCTCTGTGTGCGAAGAAGCCGCTTCTTCGCCTCCGGGAGAATCGGCGAGCGGCAGCTTCCCAAAGGCGAAGATGCAAGCTGCAGCAAACAGGCAAAGTGTGGTCAGCATTCAGACTTAGAGAAAACAGTACTTTACCACTCTCCTGCCTTTTCCATGGTTATTCTATTGGAAAAGAACGAGTTTTGGACAACTACCTTTCATTCTTGCCAAACTCTTTGCAGACCCCCGTGCAAGCTTTAGAACAAGATTTTGGATGTTTTCTTTCCTGGCAGAGTTTCTCCTTGCAAGATATGGTGGAAAAGCTTTTGGCTGAGTGTAGAGCGGCAAGACACGCAGAAGACGCAGATACGCAGCTCTCCGAAGCTAAGTGCCGGTCCCGGGCTTCTTTCGGCACAAACCGCTCTCAGCAGCTCCCTGCGCTCGCCACAATGCTCTGTGTGCGAAGAAGCCGCTTCTTCGCCTCCGGGAGAATCGGCGAGCGGCAGCTTCCCAAAGGCGAAGATGCAAGCTGCGGCACACAGGCACAGTGTGGGCAGCCTTCAGACTTAGAGAAAACAGTACTT
>NW_027098993.1:0-107890 GCF_037042795.1 Molothrus aeneus
GGCGTGGGGGGCACGTGGGGGCGCACGTGGCGGGAAACGCGCGCTGGCCCCGCCCCCTCCCCCATCCCCCGCCCCTCCCCCCCTCCGCCCCCGGCTGGCGCCGGCGCCCCTCCCCCCGCGGCTATAAATAGCATCATTAATTATTCAGCTTCCCCCGCGGTTAATGAGCGGCGGAGGGGGCGGGGCAGGCCACGCCCACCGCCCCTCCCCTTCTCTGACGCTCCCTCAAAGGGGCGGGGCCAGAGCGGGAGGGGAAACTGAGGCAGCGCACGGCGCGCTCTGCGCATGCGCCAGTCGGAGGCGTGGCTAACACGCGGAAAGGCGTGACCAACACCACTAAGGGGGCGTGGCCTGGAGTGGGCGTGGCCTCGGCGGCTCCAGCGTGTCACACACGCCCCTCCCCGCCCCCCCGCGCCGCGCGCTGATTGGCTCCTTCCTTTGACCAATCGCAGCGCGCCGCGGTGACCTCATCGCTCGGCCGCCCCGGGCCGCCATTGGCCGGCTGCGGCCACGCCCCCCGGGTTCCCACGTGGGGGGCGGGATGGGCGTGGCCCGCGGGCCGGCGCGGGCGCTGATTGGCCGCTGCCGGCGGCGGCTCCGCTGTTGCTGAGGGGAAGCGCGAGGGGCCCGGACGGGGCCGGGAGCGCCGCGAGCGGCCGGGGGTGAGCTCATCAATATGCTAATCACATGCTAATCACATGCAAACCGCGCTGCCGGACCCTCTCCCCCCCCAGGGCCGGGCCCCACCCCCTCCCCCCTCCCCCACCCTTCGCGTTCCTTTGGGGCCGCCCCTCCCCCCCCTTTCCCTTCCCCCCCCGCGGGTCTGAGGGGGGAAAAGGGGCGGGGCTTGGCGCGGGGCACGCCGGGAATCGGAGTCCGGGGCGGCCTCGCTTTCCCGTGGGGCTTTGCGCGCCGCGGGGCACGCTGGGAGTTGTAGGCCGCGGCTCTGAGGGGGCGATCCCAGCGTGCACCGCGCGGCCACGCCCCCTTTCCCCCCACCCCCACCCAAAGTAAACAAGCCCGGACGCGGTTTAAACCCCGCCCACCCCGTCCTGATTGGCTACTGTACTCCGGACCCCGCCCCCCGCGCGCCGCCATTGGGCACTGTCAGCGCGGAGGGGGCGGGACGCCGGCGGGCAGAGCCGGGCGCCGATTGGGCAGCGCGGGTGTCAGTCAGGCGGTTGTGGGCGCTGATTGGCCGCGGCCGCGGCTGCTCCCGGTTCATTCACCATTTTGTCGGGCCCGGAGTAAAATCGGGGCCCCCGCGGGCCCGGGGGGCGCAGGTACCGGGGGGGGGGAGGGGCCGGGGGGGGCTCCGGGACCCCCCGAGGGGGCGGGGAGGGGGAGGGGCTCGGGGGGAGGGGCCTCGTGACGTGTCACCCTCGGGGGGGGGGGGGCTGAGCCCCTCCCCCCCGGGAAAGTTTGGGGCGCTGGGGGGGGAGGGGCGACCCCCCCCCGAGGGTCACGTGGGACCCCCCGGGGGTGGTACCGGAGCGGGGGGAGGGGCACGGGGGGACCCCCCGGGTTGGGGCGCGGGACCCCAAATTTGGGTGAGAGGACCCCGATTTTAGGGCTCCGGACCCCAATTTTGGGGTTGGGCACCCCAATTTTAGGGTTCGGCACCCCAATTTGAGTTGTGGGACCCCAACTTTAGGGTTCCAGACCCCAATTTTTAGGTGGGGGACCCCAATTTTGGGTCACGGGACCCCAGTTTTAGGGTTCCGGACCCCAATTTTGAGTTTCAAGACTCCAGTTCTGGGGTTCGGGACCCCAATTTTGGGATTTGGGACCCCAATTTATGGTTTGCGCCCAATTTTGACTTTGGGACCCAAAAATTTTGGGTGTTCGGACCGACCCCAATTGTGGGTGCTGGGAGCTCAGTTTTGAGTTCTGGCACCCCGTTTTGAGTTCAGGGACCCCAAATTTGAGTTTCTTGACCCCAATTTTCAGTTGCCGGACCCCAATTTTGAGTTATGGAACCCCAGTTTTAGGGTCTCGCACCCCTATTTTGAGTTTCAATACCCCCATTTTAAGGCTTGGAACCCCAATTTCGAGTTTCAAGACCTGAATTTCGGGTTTGACGCCCCAATTTTGGGTGTTGGGACCTCAATTTTGAGTTTCGGCCCCCAGTCTTGAGTTCCGGGACCCCAAATTTGAGTTTCTTGACCCCGATTTTGGGGCTAGGGACCCCAGTTTTGAATTTTGGGGCCTCAATTTTGAGTTCCGGGACCCCAATTTTGCATTGGGGCACCCCAATTTTGAGGTCTGGACCCCAATTTTGAGTTCCGGGACCCCAATTTTGAGGTCTGGACCCCAATTTTGGGATTTGGGACCCCAATTCCGTTCCCGGACTCCAAATTTAGGGCTCAGGACCCGAAATTTGAGTTGCCAGACCCCAATTTTGGCTTTCTGAACCCAAATTTGGGCGCTTGGGACCCCAATTTTGGGGTTCGCGACCCCCCCCCCAAATTCTCCCACCAGAATTTTGTGGCTCCTCTCCCCCCACGCCCCCTCCCCATTCTGGCTGGGTGGGGGTGGGGGTGGGGTCAGCCCTGTCCCCTCCCCCCCTCACTGACCCCTCCCCCAATGTCCCCGCAGGACCCCTCAGCTCCGGGAGGAAGATGAAGCCGGCGAGGAAGGCCGGCGGCTCCTCCTCCTCCTCCTCCTCCTCCTCCTCTTCCTCCTCCTCCTCCTCCTCCGCCCCCCGCGCCCCCCCCCTCCCCAAACCCCCCCAGGACGACCCCCACCCCTCCCCCCCTCCGCCCCCTCCGCTGTCCGCCTCCCCTCCCCCCCCCAGCCGCAAGACCACCACCTTCAAATCCCGCGCCCCCCGCAAAAAAACCCCCGCGACCCCCGAGCAGGACCCGCAGGCGGACGCGGGCGGCTGCTCCAGCACGGACACGGCCAGCGAGCACTCGGCCGACGAGGGCGGGGGCGGCCCCGGCGGGGTCCCCACGCCCCCCGCGCCCCCCGCGCCCCCCGCGCCGCCCCCCGGGGACCCCCCCGAGCTGGAGGCCGCGTTCCGGCGGCTCCGCTGCCAGCGGGTCCTGGCCCGGCGCGACGGCGTTTTCCGCCCGGCCGTGGTGAAGCAGCTGCGGCGCGGCCACGAGCTCGGCGTTCAGTTCGCCGGCGACCGCGGGGTGACGTTTTTCGAGGGGGGGTTCCTGCTCGGGGACCCCCCGGCCGTGGTGCTGGACGCCACCCCCCCGGCGGGGGCCCTGGGCGTGGGCACGGCCGTGTGCGCCCGTCTGGACCCGGCCGAGACGCTCTACCGGCCGGGCACGGTGGTGGAGGTGAGCGCCAAGCCGCCCTCGTACCGCGTGCGCTTCGCCCCGCCGCCCCCCGCGCCCCCCGTGTGGGTGCCCCGGTCGGGGCTGAGGCTCCTGCGGCCCCCGTGGCCCCCGCACGGCGGCGGAGAGCCCGGCCCGGGCCCTCACCCCGCCGAGGATGAGGATGAGGAGGGCGCCCCGCGGCAGCCGGAGGACGCCGAAGTTTCCAAACTCAGCGCCGCGCCCCAGCAGCAGCAACAACATCAACAACAGCAGCAACAACAGCAGCAACAGCAACAGCAACAGCCCCCGCCCCAGCGAGCCGGGGGACCCCCGCCCCAGCCCACCGGGACCCCCCAGCCCAAGTACAAGAAGGGGGACGTGGTGTGCACCCCGAACGGCATCAGGAAGAAATTCAACGGGAAGCAGTGGCGGCGGCTCTGCTCCCGCGACGGCTGCACCAAGGAGTCGCAGCGCAGGGGATTCTGCTCCCGCCACCTCTCCATGCGCACCAAGGAGCTCGAGGGGCTCCCCGAGCCGCGGCCGGGCCCCCCGGGCCCCCCGAGCCAGCGCGGGAGCAGCACGGATTTCGAATGGGGCGACGAAACGTCCCGGGAGAGCGAGGGGGACGCGCGGGGCCGCCCGGTGGTGCCGCCCAACCCGGACCTGTCCCCGCTTCGAGTTCGACGAGTGCGAGGCCGCCGTGATGCTCGTGTCGCTGGGCTCGTCCCGCTCCGGGACCCCGAGCTTCTCGCCGGCCTCCACGCAATCCCCGTTCTCGCCCACGCCGTCGCCGTCGCCGTCGCCGCTGTTCGGGTTCCGCCCCGCCAACTTCAGCCCGGTCACGGCCTCGCCCCGGGCCCGCGGGCGGCACCTGAGCTCCGGCACCCCCCGGCCCGGGGAAGGCCTGAGCCCCCCTCCCCCTCCGCCTCCGCCTCCGCCTCCTCCTCCTCCTCCTCGCCCCCGCCCCCCCTCCGGCGTCCCGCCCGTTTTCCAGCCCGGGTTGCCCTTCCCGGTGCCGTTGAGCCCCGGGAAACGCAAAGCGGAGGCGGCGGCGGCGGCGGCGATGGGGGAGGGGGTGGATGGGGGTGGGGGTCCCGGGGGTGCCCCCGGTGCGGCGGGGGGGGGAGGGGCGATGTTCCGAGCGCTGTCGCCGCTGTTCGCGCCCCGCTCCCCCGCGGGGCTCACGGCCGACCCCGGCCCCGCCGCCCGCAGGGTCCCGGCCGTGCCGCGGGGCTCCCCCGTGATCGTTCGCAACCCCGAGGTTCCGCTCCCGGACCCGCTCCCGCCGCGGCCCCGCCCGCTGCCGCCCCCTCCCCAAAAAGCGCCCCCCGCGCCCCCCGCCCTGGCCGCCCCCGTGCCCATCAACGCCGGGAGGCTCCGCCCCGGCCCCGGCCCCGCCCCCGCCCGCCCCGCCCCCTCCGCCGCCGCCCCTCCCCCCCCCGCCGAGCAGCGGGGAGCGCCCCCCCCCCCCGGGGCCGGCGCCGCTTTCGGGGGGCCCCCCCTGCACCCCGTGCCCTTCCACCCCTCCCCCGCCGCGCTGCTGCCGCTGCTCGTGCCCGGAGACTTCGGGGGACCCCCCCAGGCCCCCCGCAAGGAAATCGTGATGGGCCGGCCCGGGACAGGTACGGGAACGGGGGGGATTCGGGGGGTTTGGGGGGGATTGGGGGCAATATCGGGGGAGTTTGGGGGGATTTGGGGGGGGTTTGGGGGGATTTGGGGAGGTTTGGGGAGGTTTGGAAGGAGTTTGGGGGGATTTGGGGGGGGTTTGGGGGGATTTGGGGAGGTTTGGGGAGGTTTGGAAGGAGTTTGGGGGGATTTGGGGGGGGTTTGGGGGGATTTGGGGAGGTTTGGAAGGAGTTTTGGGGGGATTTGGGGGCTCTGGAGGAGTTTTAGGGAGTTTGGGGGGGGGGGGTTGTGGAGATTTGAGGAGATTCGTGGGGATTTGTGAATTTTTTTGGGGGGGGTTTTGGGGGACCTGTCTGACTCTGGGGGAGTTTTGGGGAGGTTTTTGGGGGACCTGTGCGAGTTTTTTGGGGGGATTTAGGGAGGTTTTGAGAAATACTGGGGAGGTCTTGGAGTTTCTGGGGAGATTTTAGGGGGATTTTGAGGTGGGGAATGAGGTCGGGGGTCAGGGGCGGGGCCTTGTGAGGTCACAGCGAGGTCACGGTGAGGTCAGAGCGCATTGTGACGTCACGTGCGGCCCTGGTGAGGTCAGAGCGGGGTTGGTGCATGGTGGTGACGTCATTGTGATGTCACTGTGATGTCACCGTGAGGTCGCTGTGAGGTCGCGGTGGGGGCGGAGCTGTTGTGGCGGGTTTTGTGTCGTGGTGATGTCACGGTGACGTCACTGTGATGTCACAACAGCGCCGGGGCTGTGCTGCCATGGAGTTGGTGGCTCCTGCTGACGTCACGGTGACGTCCGAGCGGTGCCGGGGCTGTCAGGGTGGAGTCGGACCATTGTAGTGACGTCAGAGCTGTGTTGGGGTGGTGTCACCGTGTCGTGATGACGTCACAGTGACGTCAGAGCGGCGCCGGGGCTGTCACGTGGGCTATGAGCGTTGTAGAGACATCGCAGTGACGTCACGGTGACGTCACAGCTCGGCTCGGGCTCTCCCGTGCCGCTTTTCGCCCCGCGGTGACGTCACCCCGCCTCTCCGTGACGTCACGGCCTCGCCCTGTGCCCTCCACGGGGTGGGCGTGGCCTCGTTGAGCTTTCAGGGAGGGGCGTGGCTTTCCCGCTCGGAGTGGGCGTGGCCTCGGCCGGCGCTGCGCGCGCAGCCCGCCCCGGGCGCGGGAGGCGGGGGCGGGCGGGGGGCGCCCTCTCATTTGCATACGCGCGGCGGCTCCTCCAATGGGCGCGCGGCGCGGGGGCGGGAAGCCCCCTCTCATTTGCATACGCGCGCGGGCGCCGTCGCCCCGGGGGGGGGATGGAGGGGGGAGATTTGAGTGGGCGGGGTGATCGCCCTGCTCATTTGCATACGCGCGCGGCTCCTCCAATGGGCGCCGCGGGGCTCCGCACGCGCGGGCGCCGCCGGCCAATGGGGTGAGGGCTGGAAGGGGGGAGGGAGGGGTGAGGGGCGGGGGTTTGCGCATGCGCGGCGGGAGAGGCGGGAGCAGCGGCGAAGGGGGGGGGGGGGCGGCGCGCGCGCCCGTTCCCAGCGCGCGCTTCGGGCGCGGGCGGCGGCCCCGGAGCGCGACCCCTCCCCCCCCCCTCCCTCCCTTCTGTTCCCCCCCGAAAAAAAAAAATCCCGGGAGGGGGAAAATCCCCTCCCCCACCCCCCCTCACACACACAGAACCGAACCGGGACCGACACCGAGACCTTGCACACCCCCCCTCGCATTCCCCTCCCTTCCCTCCGCCATGTCCTCCTCCTCCGCCGCCCTCCCCCCGGCCGCGGCCCCGCGCAGAGGCCTCGGCATGTTCGGTCAGTGCTGGGGGGGGGAAAGGGGGGAATTTGGGGGGGTCCCTGAGGGGATTTGGGGTTCAGCAGGGTCCAATAAGGGGGGGGGGGAAGGGTTTGGGGTCTGTGGGAAAGGGGTGGGGGCGGGTGGGGGTGGAGGGGTTTGTGAGGGAGGAGTGGGGGGTGTGAGGGGGGTGAGGGGCTCTGAGGGGATTTTGGGGGGCTCTGAGGGGGATTTGGGGGATCTGAGGAGGTTTTGGGGGATTTTGGGGTGGGGTTGATGGAGTCCGTGCGGGGATTTGGGGTCCGTGAGGGGTAATTTAGGATCCATGTGGGGATTTGGGTTTCGTGAGGGGAATTGGGGTCCGTGAGGCGATTTTGGCTTTCGTGAGGGGGATTTGGGGTTTGTGCGGGGTAATTTAGGATCCGTTGGGGGATTTGGGGTCCGTGAGGGGATTCGGGGTTTGTTACGAGATTTTGGGGTTCGTGAGGGGAATTTGGGGTTTGTGAGGGGAATTTGGGGTTCGTGATGGGGGTTTTGGATTCTTTGAAGGGAATTTGGGGTCCGTGAGGAGAATTTTGGGATCCGTGCGGGGGATCTGGGGTTTGTGAGGGGATTTGGGGTTCGTGAGAGGGTTTTGGATTCTTTGAAGGGATTTTGGGGTCCGTGAGGGGAATTTGGGATTTGTGAGGGGTAATTTAGGACCCGTGTGGAGATTTCGGGTTTCGTGAGGGGGATTTGAGGTTTCTGAGGGGGTTTGGGGTCCGTGATGCGGATTTTTGGGGTCCGTGAGGGGGATTTGGGGTTTCTGAGGGGAATTTTGGGGTTTCTGAGGGAAAATTGGGGTCCGCGAGGGGTAATTTAGGATCCGTGTAGGGATTTGGGGTCCGTGAGGAGAATTTGGGGTCTATGAGGGAATTTTGGGAATTGTGAGGAGATTTGGGAATTGTGAGGGGTGATTTAGGATCTATGTGAGGATTTGGGGTTTGTGAGGAGATTTTGGGGTTCGTGAGGGGAATTTTGGGGTCTCTGTGGGGATTTAGGATTCGTGAGGGGAATTTTGGGGTCCGTGAGGGGGATTTGGGGTTCGTGAAGGGATTTTGACGATTTGTGAGGAAATTTTGGGGTTTGTGAGGCGATTTCGGGGTTTTGAGGTGGTTTTGGGGGTTCTGTGAGGAAATGTTGATGTTTGCGAGGTGATTTTGGGGTTCTGAGGTGATTTTTGGTGATTTGTGATTATGTTTTGGGGTTTGTGAAGCGATTTGAGGGTTTTGAAGTGATTTTGGGGTCCTTGTGAGAGGATTTCGGGGTTCCGATGTCATTTTGGGGGTTTTGTGAGGAAATTTTGGAATTTGTGAGGGGATTTGGGGGATCCCAGGTGATTTTGGCGTCTTTGCAAGAAGATTTGGGGGTTCTGATGCGATTTTGGGTGGTTTGTGAGGAAACGTTGGGGTTTGTGAGGAGATTTTGGGTTTCTGAGGCGATTTTGGGGGATTTGTGAGGAAATTTCGGGATTTGGGAGGAGATTTGGGGGTTTCGTGAGGAAATTTTGGGGTCTGTGAGGAGATTTTGGGTTTCTGAGGCGATTTTGGAGGTTTGGTGAGGAAATTTGGGCGTTTTGAGGTAAATTTGTGATTTCTGTGGGGAATGGACGAGGTCCACGAGAGGATTTGGGTTCCTTGTGAGGGAATTTGGGGGTTCCGAGGCAATTCTGGAGGTTCTGTGAGGAAATTTTGGGGTTTTTGAGGCTATTTTACGATTCTGAGATGATTTTGCGTTTCCCGCGAGGAAATTTTGGGGGTTCTGGGGCGATTTTGGGGGTTTTGTGAGGAAACGTTGGGGTTTTCAAGAGGATTCGGGCGTTTCGAGCCAAATTTGTGATTTCTGTGAGGGATTTATGGTGTCCAGGAGAGCATCTGGGGTCTCTGTGAGGGAATTTGGGGCTTCTGAGGCAATTTTGGCGTCCTGTGAGAAAACTTTGGGTTTTTTGAGGTCTTTGTGAGGTAACTTCGAGGTTTCTGAAGTAATTTAGGGGGGTCTTGGAGGTAATTTTGGGGTCTTGGAGGTAATTTTGGAGGTTTCTGAGGTAATTTGGGGGGTCTTTGAGGTAATCTTGGGTTTTCTGAGGTAATTTTGGGGGTCTTTGAGGTAATTTTGAGGGTTCTGAGGTATTTTTGGGGGTTTCTGAGGCAATTTTGGGGTTTTTGAAGTAATTTGAGGCTCCTTTGAGGTAATTTGGGGGTTTCTGAGCTTATTTGGGGGGGTCTTTGAGGCAATTTTGGGGTTTCTGAGGTTATTTTGAGGCTCCTTTGAGGTAATTTTGGGGTCTTTGAGGTAATTTTGAGTACTTGAGGAAATTCCGGAGTTTCTGCGCCAATTTTTCCCTTTTGTGGGATCGTTTTGGGGCGTCCCTGGGGGGCCCCCGGTGTCCCCTGGCCCCTCGTGGGTGTCCCCCCCCCCCCCCCCCCTTTGTCACGGCCCATTGGGGGCTGTCGGAGCCCGTCCCCTCCCCCGTCCCCGTGTCCCACCTGTGTCCGTCTGTCTGTCCGTCTGTCTGTCCCACCTGTGTCCCTGTGTCTGTCTGTCCGTCTGTCTGTCCCACCTGTGTCCCTGTGTCTGTCTGTCCGTCCGTCTGTCCCACCTGTGTCCCTGTGTCTGTCTGTCTGTCCCACCTGTGTCCCACCTGTGTCCGTCTGTCCGTCTGTCTGTCCCACCTGTGTCCCTGTGTCTGTCCGTCTGTCTGTCCCACCTGTGTCCCTGTGTCTGTCTGTCCGTCTGTCTGTTCCACCTGTGTCCCTGTGTCTGTCTGTCCCACCTGTGTCCCTGTGTCTGTCTGTCCGTCTGTCTGTCCCACCTGTGTCCCTGTGTCTGTCCGTCTGTCTGTCCCACCTGTGTCCCTGTGTCTGTCTGTCGGTCTGTCTGTTCCACCTGTGTCCCTGTGTCTGTCTGTCTGTCCCACCTGTGTCCCACCTGTGTCCGTCTGTCCGTCTGTTTGTCCCACCTGTGTCCCTGTGTCTGTCTGTCCGTCTGTCCCACCTGTGTCCCTGTGTCTGTCTGTCTGTCCCACCTGTGTCCCTGTGTCTGTCTGTCCGTGCAGCGTGGACCAGCGTGGAGCCGCGCTCAGTGCCCGTGTCACACCCACCGTGTCCCACCTGTGTCCGTCTGTCCCACCTGTGTCCCTCTGTCCCACCTGTGTCCCTCTGTCTCACCTGTGTCTGTCCGTCTGTCTGTCCGTGCAGCGTGGACCAGCGTGGAGCCGCGCTCGGTGCCCGTGTCACACCCACAGTGTCCCACCTGTGTCTCACCTGTGTCTGTCTGTCTGTCCGTCTGTCTCACCCGTGTCCGTCTGTCCGTCCCTCCCGCAGTGTGGACCAACGTGGAGCCGCGCTCGGTGCCCGTGTTCCCCTGGCACTCCCTGGTGCCGTTCCTGGCCCCGAGCCAGCCCGACGCCCCCCCCCAGCCCCCGGCCGGGCTGCAGCCCGTGAGCCACCTGAGCCACCTGAGCCACCTGAGCCACCCGGGCCACCCGGGCCACCCGGGCCACCCGCCCGCGGCCGCACCTGGCAAAGGTGACACGGGGACAGCTGGGGACGGGCTGGGGACAGCTGGGGATGGGCTGGGGACAGCTGGGGATGGGCTGGGACGGGCTGGGACACACCTGGGGACACACCTGGGGACACACCTGGGGACACAACCTGATACACCTGGGACACACCTGGGGACAGCTGGGACACACCTGGGGACACAGCCTGATACACCTGGGACAGCTGGGACACACCTGGGGACAGGCTGGGGATGGGCTGACACACCTGGGGACACCTGGGACACACCTGGGGTAGCTGGGACACCTGGGGGCACAGCCTGACACACCTGGGCACAGCTGGCACATGGACTGACAGGCCTGGGACACACCTGGGGATGGGCTGGGGAATACCTGGGACCCACCTGGGATCTCTGAGACACACCCAGGACCCCTGGGACACACCTGGGATACCCGGGGCACACCTGGCTGCCACCCCCCGCCCCACCCTGACACAGCTGGGACACACCTGAGACGCAGCCCCTGCCCCGCCCCCAGCCCCTCCCCCGCTCTCACAGCCCCGCCCCCTGCCCCCAGAGCCGCCCGAGTCCCTGGCGGTGGCGCCCGAGCCCGGGGGGCGGGGCCAGGAGCCCGGGCGCTGCGGGGGGGCCACGCGCCCGCCCAGCCCCCCCCCCGCCGCGCCCCCGGCCCCGCCCCCCGCGGCCACGGCCCCGCCCCCCGAGGAGGAACCGCCCGGGGGGGGCACCCGGCCGGACAGCGAGACCGAGAGTGACCACGACGACGCGTGAGTGACCCTGGGTGACCCCCGGGTGACCTCTGACCCTGGGTGACCCCTGGGTGACCCCCGTGTCCGTCTGTCCGTCTGGCAGGTTCCTGTCGTCCATCGTGGCCCCGGAGCTGCCGCTGCCGCTGGGCCCGGGCAAGCGCCGCACGCAGTCCCTGAGCGCCCTGCCCAAGGAGGGGGACAAGGACGGCCGCAGCCCCAGCAAGGTGACCCCAAACAGCCCGAAACCACCCCGAAACCAGCCCAGAATCCCCCTGAAATCACCCCAAAATCCACACAAAACCCACCCTGAAATCATCTCTGAAATCACCCCAAAATCCCCCCTGAAATCACCCCGAAATACTCCCTGAAATCCTCCTGAAATTCCTTCAAAAATCCATTCTTAAATTCCCACTAATCACCCCCAAAATCACCCTAAAATTATCCTGAAATCACCCTGAAATACTCCCAAAATCCACCCTGACATCTGCACAAAATACCCCCAAAATCACCCCTGAAATTACCCTGAAATTCCCCCTCATATCCCCACAAAATAGCCCTGAAATTCCTCCTGGGATCCCCCCAAAAACCCACCCTGAAATCCACACAAAATCCCCTTTGAAATTCCCCCAAAATCAGCCCAAAATTCCCCCTGAAATTCCCCCCAAATCACCCCAAATTCCCCCAAAATCAGCCCAAAATTCCCCCTGAAATCCTCCAAAATCCCCCCAAAATCTTCCTGAAACTCCAGTGGGCGTGTCCACAGCCAAAGGACCACACCCACCCATGGCCCTGTCGGCTGACCCCGCCCCTTTGTGTGTGTGCCCCCTCTGACCCCGCCCCTTTGTGTGTGTGCCCCCTCTGACCCCGCCCCTTTGTGGGCGTGTGTGTGTCCCCTCTGACCCCGCCCCTTTGTGTGTGTGTGTCCCCTCTGACCCCGCCCCTTTGTGTGTGTGTGCCCCCTCTGACCCCGCCCCTTTGTGTGTGTGTGTGTGCCCCCTCTGACCCCGCCCCTTTGTGTGTGTGCCCCCTCTGACCCCGCCCCTTTGTGTGTGTGTGTGTGCCCCCTCTGACCCCGCCCCTTTGTGTGTGTGCCCCCTCTGACCCCGCCCCTTTGTGTGTGTGTGTGTGCCCCCTCTGACCCCGCCCCTTTGTGGGCGTGTGTGTGTCCCCTCTGACCCCGCCCCTTTGTGTGTGTGTCCCCTCTGACCCCGCCCCTCTGTGTGTGTGTGCCCCCTCTGACCCCGCCCCTCTGTGTGTGTGTGCCCCCTCTGACCCCGCCCCTCTGTGGGCGTGTCCGCAGCGAGAGAAGGACCACATCCGGCGGCCCATGAACGCCTTCATGATCTTCAGCAAGCGGCACCGGGCGCTCGTGCACCAGCGGCACCCGAACCAGGACAACCGCACGGTCAGCAAGATCCTGGGCGAGTGGTGGTACGCGCTGGGGCCGCGGGAGAAGCAGCAGTACCACGACCTGGCCTTCCAGGTGAGACTTGGGGGGTCCTGGATGGAGTTTGGGGGGTCCTGGATGGAGTTTGGGGGGTCCCAGGTGGGGTTTGCGGGGTCCTGGATGGAGTTTGGGGGGTCCCAGATGGAGTTTGGGGGCTCACAGGTGGGATTTGGGGGGTCACAGGTGGGATTTGGGGGGTCACAGGTGGGATTTGGGGGGATTTGGGGGGTCCTGGATGGAGTTCAGGGGTCCCTGGGGCAGTGCTGGTACGCGCTGGGGCCCCGGGAGAAGCAGCAGTACCACGACCTGGCCTTCCAGGTGAGACATGGGGGGATTTGGGGGGTCCCAGGTGGGGTTTGGGGGGTCACAGGTGAGATTTGGGGGGTCAGGAGGGGTCACAGGTGGGGTTTTTAGGGGTTTTGGGGGTCCCTGGGGCAGTGCTGGTACGCGCTGGGGCCCCGGGAGAAGCAGCAGTACCACGACCTGGCCTTCCAGGTGAGGTTTGGGGGGTCCCAGGTGAGGTTTGGGGCCCCCAGATGGGATTTGGGGGGTCCCCGGTGCTGTTTTGGGGTTCCCAGCTGAGATTGTGGAGGAAATTCTGGAATTTTGGGGGGGTTTGGAGCAGCGGCTCCCCCTGCAGGTGAAGCTGGGGCACTGCAGGCACGGCCTAGTGGGGATTTGGGGGAACTTTGGAGGATTTTGGGCTTTTTTGGGGTGTTTGGGATTCAGGGCTGGATTTTGGGGTTCGGGGTTGGATTTGGGGGTATCCCAGGTTACTTTTGGGGAAAATTCAGGGGTTTTAGGGTGTTTGGAGCTCTCCCTGCAGGTGAAGCTGGTGCATTGCAGGAACGTCTGGCAGTGAATTTTGGGGGAATGTTTGGGAATTTTTGGGGTTCGGGGTTGGGATTTGGGGTTCAGGATTGGATTTTTGGGGTTCCTGACGCTCCCCCTGCCCCCAGGTGAAGGAGGCTCATTTCAAGGCCCACCCGGACTGGAAATGGTGCAACAAAGACCGGAAAAAATCCAGCTCGGATGGGGGGAGGGGCCCGGGGGGGGTCCCCAAGGAGCCCCGCGAGCGCAGCGCCTCCGAGAGCGGCCCCCCCGCCCCTCCCCCAGGTCTGTGACCCCCCAAAAAACCCCAAAATCCCCCCAAAACCCGCCCCAAAAACCCTCCCAAAATCCCCTGAACCCCACCCCCAAAAATCCCCTCAAATCCCCCCTAAACCTCCCTGAAACCCCCCCAAAATCCCCTCAAATCCCTCCTAAACCCCCCCTAAACCCCCCCCCAAAATCCCCCCTTAAACCCCTCAAAAAACCCTCCCAAAATCCCCTGAAACCCCCCCAAAAATCCCCTCAAATCCCTCCTAAACCCCCCCCAAAATCCCCCCTAAACCCCCCAAAAAACCCTCCCAAAATTCCCCCAAAATCCCCTCGAACCCCCCCTAAACCCCTGCACAACCCCCCAAATCCCCTGAAACCCCCCCAAAAATCCCCCCCAACCCCCCCCAATAAACCCCCCAAAACACTCCCCAAAATGCCCCCGAACCCCCCCAAACGCCCCCACAACCTCCCCCGAGAATCCCCAAAAAGCCCCAAACTCCCCTCATGAATCCCAACCCTGCCCCCAAAAACCCCAAAACGCCCCCAACCCCCCCAAATCCCCTCCCCCCCCCCCGTCTCTAACCGTGCCCCTCCCCCCGCAGGTGGCGCCGACCCCTCCCCCCCCGAGGCCAAGGGGGGGGTCCCGGGGGGTCCCGCGGAGCCGCGGGGCGGGGCCGGGGGTGGGGGAGGGGCGGCCCCGCCCCCCCCGCCCCGCCCCCGCGCCTTCTCCCACAGCGGCGTGGGGGGGGGCGACCCCCGAGGGCCCCCCCTGCACGAGCTCAGCCAGGTGGGGGAGGGGCGGGGCCTGGGGGGGATTCGGGGGGAATTCGGGGGGGTTTGGGGTCCCTGACCGAGCATTTTTGGGGGCCTTAAACTGAGAATTTTTGGGGTATTTGGGGAAGATTTTGGGGATTTTGGGCGGTTTCTGATCTGAATTTTTGAGGATTTTGGGGCATCCGTAAATTCAACGTTTTTGGGGATTTTTGGAGTTTCCGATCTGAGGTTGTGGGGATCTTTTGGGGTTCCTGACCCACAAACTTGGGGTGATTTGGGGCTGATTTGGGTGATTGCAGGGATATTGGAATGATTTTTTGGCTGATTTTTGGGGTGATTTCTGGTGATTTCGGGGTAGTTTGGGAGGTTTTTTTGGCTGATTTTGGGGGTGATTTGTGGGGAGCTTTCCGGTGATTTCTGGGTTAATTTTGCTCTTTTTGGGGGCAGTGTTGGGGCTGATTTTTGGGGTGATTTCAGCTGATTTTTGGGGCTGATTCCACCTCATTCCTCCCCTCCCCCAGCTCTGCTCCGGCCCCGCCCCCTTCGCCGCCGCCGCCCCCAAGGGTGGGGGAGGGGCGGCGCCCGGGTTCTCGCCCCTCCCCCCGCGCTCGGGGGCCCCGCCCCGCCCCCCCCGGGCGCTGCCCCGCCCCCCCCGGGCGCAGAGCGAGGAGGCCACGAGCGACGAGGAGCGAATGGTGATCTGCGAGGAGGAGGGCGACGATGACGTCATCGGTCAGGACACGCCCCCCGCCCCGCCCCCAGACCACAACAACCCCGGGGGGGGGGGTCCTGGGAGCCCCTCCCCCCCCTTACACTGCCCCTCCCCCCTCTCTGACCGCCCCTCCCCCCCACTTCAGACGATGGGTTCGCCCCTCCCCCACCCGACATCGACCTCAAGTGCAAAGAGAGAGTGAGCGACAGCGAGAGCGAGGGGGAGGGGCAGCAGGTGAGGGGGGGAGGGGCAAGGGGAGGGGCAGGGGCAAAGGGAGAGGGGAGGGACAAAGGATGGGGGAGGGAGAGGCAGAGAGGGAGGGGCAGCCGGTGCGATTGGGGGAGGGGCAAAGCAAAAGGGGGGGAGGGGCAGAGCGGGGTGTGGGCGGGGCAAAAGGGAGGGAGGAGCATCGTGAGGGGGGAGGGGCCCACGTGGGGGGGGGATGGGCAAATGGAGGGGGCGGGGCAGGGAGGGTGGGGGAGGGTCTGGGGGGGGTTCCATGGGATGGGGGAGGGGCACGGGGGTCCCTCCGGGGATCCCCCCCCTTTCCCCTCCCCCTCTCTGATCCTCGCCCCTCCCCCCAGCCCCTCCCCCGCAGGCCGTTCCCGCCGGGGCCGCCCCGCCCCCCCCCGGAGCTGGAGCCGCCCCCGGGCCCCCCCGAGCCCTCCCCCGGCCCCTCCCCCACCCCCTACAAGGGGCCGCCCCCGCCCCGCGGCCCCGCCCCTCCCCCACCCCGCCGCAAACGGGCCGAGAGCGCCGAGGGGGGGATGGGCGGGGGGGGAGGGGCCGGAGGGGGGGGAGGGGCCGGGGGCAGCGCCCCTCCCCCCCCGCTGCGCCCCGGGCCCGCCCCTCCCCCCGGCCCCGCCCCCAGCAAGGCCCCGATGGCCGCCGTGGGGGGGGGAGGGGCGGGGGGGGGAGGGGTCGTGGCCAATCTGGTGCTGGGGGGTGGGGGAGGGGCGGGGCCGGGACCCCCTCCCCCCCCCTCGGTGGCGCTGCTCCCCTCCCCCCACCCCGCCCATCCCCCCCCCGTGCAGCTCCTGGCTGGGGGAGGGGCGGGAGGGGGCGGGGCCTCGGCAGGGGGCGGGGCGGCGCCCCCCGCCCCTCCCCCCCCGAACGGGCCCCTCCCCCTGGGCATCACCCAGGTCCAATACATCCTCCCCACCCTGCCCCTCCCCCACGGCAAAGGCCCCGCCCCCAGCGCCGCCCCGGCCCCGCCCAACCCCCCCCAGGCCCCCAACCCCCCCCTGCACTTCGCCCTGCCCCCACCCCAGAACGGCAAAGCCCCGCCCCCAGCCACGGGGGGCGCCGGAGGCTCCGCCCCCAAAGGTACCGGGGGTGGGGGAGGGTGGGGGTGGGCGGGGTCTCAGGTTGGGGGAGGGGCTCTGATTTGGGGGCGTGATCTCATTTTTAGGGCAGGTTCCTGGGTGGGGGCGGGGCTTCAGATTGGGGAGGAGTCTCTGGGGTGGGGCGGGGCATCTGATTGGGGGTGGGGTGGGGGAGGGGCTCGGTGGGATGTGGGCGTGGTCTCAGGTCGGGGGAGGGGTCTCTGGGATGGGGGCGTGGTCTCAGGTTGGTGCTGGGGTATTAAATTGGGGGAGGAGTTTTGGGTTGGGGTGGGGCCTGCAGGATGGGCGTGGTCTCAGGCCTGGGGGCGTGGCCTCCCATTATAACCCCGCCCCTCCCCCCTTTAGCCCAGCCCTCCCCCCCGGGCCAGGCCCCGCCCCCCTCCCCGCTGCTCCCGGGGAAGGTTCTGGTGCCCGTGGCCCCGCCCGGCCCCGCCCTGACGCCCTTCGGGACCCCCGGCACGGCCCCGCCCCCCGGCAAGGTACGCCCCCTCCCCCCCATTGCCCCTCCCCCCTCAGCCCCTCCCCCCTCTCTAACCCCCCCTTTTCTCTCCCCTCCCCCCCCAGATCATCCAGCTCAGCCCCGTGCCCCTGGTGCCCCCCCCGGGCAGCCCCGTGGGGGTGGGCGTGGGGGGCGGGGCCAGCGCAGGCCCCGCCCCTCCCCCCAAGGTGCTGCTGCCCCCGGCCCGGATCGCGTACGTGCACCCCGCCCCTCCCCCACCCGCGCAGGCCCCGCCCCCCGTGCTCGGGTTCACGGCGCTGCTGCAGGGTGAGAGGGGGAGGGGCCATGGAGGGAGGGGCAATGGGGGAGGGGCCATGGAGGGAGGGGCAAGGGGGAGGGGTAAAAGGGGGGAGGGGCCAAGGGAAGGGGCCAGGGGGAGGGGCAAAGGGGGGAGGGGCAACGGGGGAGGGGCCAGGAAGGAGGGGCCGGGGGGGAGGGGCAATCGGGGGAGGGGGAAGGGGAGGGAGTCTGGGAGCGATTTTGGGGTCATTTGGGTTCTTTGCCTGATTTGAGGCTCATTTGTGATTTTGTGGTGATTTTGGGGATAATTTCGTTGGTTTTAGGGATGGTTTTGGGGTTTTTTGGGATTATTTGTGGTGTCGGGGTGATTTGGGAACAGTTGGTTGTTCTTGGGAGAATTCTGAGGGTTTTTTGGGTGATAATTTTGTAATTTTGGGGATAATTTTGGGGGTTTTTTGGGTGGTAATTTTGGGCATTTTTGGGGTGCGATTTCCTGCCTTGGTTGCTGAGGTTTGGCCCCTCCCCCAGGGCAGGGCTCCCTGCTTGGCCCCGCCCCCGTGGGGGTCTCGGCCCTGCCCCCCCCCCAGCTGCCCCCCCCCAGCTCGGGGGGTCCCGTCCTGGCCGCCATTTACCCGGGAGGCCCCGCCCCCGCCCCCGCCCCCGCGCCCGGATTGGTCTACAGTGTGGCTGGCTCCGCCCCCCCGGCCCCGGCCCCGCCCATCCTGCCCAAGGCCGGCCCCGCCCCCACCCTGGCGGCTGCAGGTACAGGGGGCGGGGCCTGCGGGAGGGGGTGGAGCCTTGGTGTGGGCGTGGCCTGGAGCAGAGTAACTTTAAAGGGGCGGGGCTGGAGCAGGGTGTGGCTCAGTGGGAGGAGTTTGTAAGGGGTGGAGCCTTGTGGTGGGCATGGCCACTGGAAGGGGTGGGGCTTGCCAAAGGGGAGGGGTTCAGAACTGGGTGTGGCCTCCAAAGTGGGAGGTGCTGGAAAGGGCGTGGTTATGTAAATGAGAGCAATGCTCAGCTCTCTGGGCGGGGCTAACGTGACTTTAATGAGGTTTTTGTGAATACAAATGAGAGGGCGTGGTCTGAGCTCAGCCCCGCCCCCTCCTCTCCCGCAGCGGCCCCGCCCTTCCCCCCCCGCGCCCCCCGCCCCTCCCCCAAACCCCCCCAGAAGGTCAAGGCCGCCCTGGCCACGATCCCTGTGGGGGGAGGGGAGGCCCCGCCCCCGCCCCGCCCCCCTCCGGACCCGCCCCGCCCCCCTGCGCCCGACCCCGCCCCTCCCCCCTGCCCCGCCCCCTCCTCCTCCTCCCCTCCCCCTCCCCCGCCCTCCCCCCCTCCCCCCGCCGGCGACTGGGACGCTGCGGCCCCGCCCCCTCCCGAGGCCCCGCCCCCCTGCCCCTCCCCCCGCGCCGAGGCCTGGAGCCAGCGGGACCCGGTGGGGGATGGGCCGCCAAGCCCCGCCCCCCCCGACGCGGTGAGTGACGCCCCTCCCCCCTCATTAATTCGTTCATTAATTATCGAATTAATTAACTCTGATTAACCCCTCCCCCCAGGCCGAGCGCTGGGCCCCGCCCCCTGCCGAGGCCACGCCTTCTGCCGGCCCCTCCAGCTCCGCCCCCTCTCCCCCTGTCCCCGCCCCCGACGGGCCTCCCCGTGCGGCCCCGCCCCCTCCGGCCCCGCCCCCCGCCGAGGGCGGGGCCAAGAAGGCGAAGCTCCGCCCCCCACCCCTGAAAAAAACCTTCGACTCTGTGGACAGGTGAGGGGCGGGGGCTAAAGGGGCGGGGCCTGGCTGGGTGCGGTCAGACGGGGCGGGGCTTCACAGGGTGTGGTCGGGGAGGGGGCGGGGCCTGGGGTTCTTAGCGGGGTTTTTGGCTTTTCCTGGGCAGATTTTGGGGAATTTTTTCAGATAATTTTGGAGTTTTTTGGGTCATTTTTGCCGCTGTTTTTTCACAGTTTTGGGTCAGGTTTTTGGGGCTAGTTTGGGTCAGTTTTTTGGGGGTAATTCGGGCTGTTTTGGGTCAGTTTTTGGGTGTTTTTCCCCCCAGGGTCCTGTCCAAGGTGGATTTCGAGGAGCATTTTGGGGTTTTTGGGTCATTTCTGCCGCTGTTTTTTCACCGCTCTGGGGGTGATTTTTGGGTGTAATTTGGGGTATTTTGGGTCAGTTTTTGGGTGTTTTCCCCCCAGGGTCCTGTCCGAGGTGGATTTCGAGGAGCATTTTGGGGTTTTTGGGTCATTTTTGCCGCTGTTTTTTCACAGTTTTGGGTCAGGTTTTTGGGGCTAGTTTGGGCTGTTTTGGGTCAGTTTTTTGGGGGTAATTCGGGGTGTTTGGGGTCAGTTTTTTGGGTGTAATTCGGGCTGTTTTGGGTCAGTTTTTGGGTGTTTTTCCCCCCAGGGTCCTGTCCGAGGTGGATTTCGAGGAGCGCTTTGCGGAGCTGCCCGAGTTCCGGCCCGAGGAGGTTCTCCCCTCCCCCACCCTGCAGGCTCTGGCCACCTCCCCCCGCACCATCCTGGGCAGTTACCGCAAGAAGCGCAAGAACTCCACAGGTGACCCCCGACCTCTGACCCCCGGCGACCCCTGCCTGACCCCTGCCTGACCTCTGGTGACCTTTTCCGCTCTCCCTGCCCCCGCCCAGAGCTGGAGCCCCCCGGGGACGACCCCTCCTCCCCCAAGCGGAAGCTGCGGCGCCGCTCGAGCTGCGGCTCCGAGCCCTCGACCCCCAAAAGCGCCAAGGGCGCCGAGGGGGAGGGGCCGGGCGAGATCTTCACCTTCGACAGACAAGGTGGGGGAGGGGCGGGGAATGGGGGAGGGGCTGGGGAATGGGGGAGGGGCCGGGGAATGGGGGAGGGGCTGGGGAATGGGGGAGGGGCCGGGGAATGGGGGAGGGGCCGGGGAATGGGGGAGGGGCTGGGGAATGGGGGAGGGGAGAGCCCAAATGGGGCTGGGCGACCCTGAAATTTGGGGTCCCCCTGAATTGGGGGCTGTGTCCAATTTTGGGGCCTTTTTGGGGCTGTTTTAGGTTGTTTTGGGGCTGGTTTTGGGTCCATTTTGGGGCCGGGTTTGGGTCCATTTTGCGGCTGTTTTGGGGGTCTTTTGTGAGGCCGTTTTTGCTGATTTTGGGGTTATTTTGGGGCTGTTTTGGGGCTGGTTTTGGGTCCATTTTGCGGCTGTTTTTAGGTCTATTTTGGGGCTGGTTTTGGGGCTATTTTAGGGCCGTTTTGGGGCCATTTTGGGGCTGTTTGGGGCTGGTTTTGGGTCCATTTTGGGGCTGTTTCTGGGGCTCTGACCCCCCAATCCCACAGGAGGGGAGGGTGAGGATGTCCTGGGTGAGCTGGAGTACGACAAGGTCCCGTTCTCGTCGCTGCGGCGAACGCTCGACCAGCGCCGCGCGCTCGTCATGCAGCTCTTCCAGGAGCACGGCTTCTTCCCCTCGGGTGAGCCCAAAACCACCCCAAAATTACCCTGAAATTATCCCAAAATTACCCTGAAATTATCCCTGAAGTATCCTGAAATGTACCCCAGAACTAGGGCACGGCTTCTTCCCCTCGGGTGAGCCACAAAATCCCCCAGATTCTCCCCAAAATTACCCTGAAATTATCCCCAAACTATCCTGAAATTATCTTGAAATGTCCTGAATTTATCCCAGAATTATCCCCAAATTCTCCTGAAACCACCACAAAGTTACCGTGAAATTATCCCGAAATTATCTTTGAATTATCCCCAAAATTGCCCCAAAGTTGTCCCTGATTTATCCCCAGACTGCCCCAAGAAATCTCGAAATCCGTCCCTCAGTTATCCCTGAACTGCGCCAAAATTACCCTGAGTGTCCCCAACTGTCCCTGAACTGTCCCCAGTTGTCCCCTGATTGTCCCCAGTTGTCCCCAGGCCAGGCCAGGGCAGGTTCCAGTCCCGTTTCGCCCGGGTCCATCTGTCCCAAACTGTCCCAAACTCTCTCCGATTGTCCCCAAACTGTCCCAAATCTCCCTGAATTGTCCCCAAACTGTCCCTGATTGTCCCCAACCTGTCCCTGCTGTCCCCAGCCCAGGCCACGGCCGCCTTCCAGTCCCGTTTCGCCGACATTTTCCCCACCAAGCTCTGCCTGCAGCTCAAGATCCGCGAGGTTCGCCAGAAGATCATGCAGGCGGCCACGCCCACCGAGCCGGCCCCGCCCACCGAGCCCGACGGCCCCGCCCCCTCCGCCAGCGAGGCCGCGCCCCCTCCTCCGCCCCCTCCAGCAGCGCCGGCCCCGCCCCTTTCATCTTCAAACCCCGCCCCGTCCTCCTCGTCTGACCCCGCCCCCTCGGCCGAGGCCGCGCCCCCCTCGCCCCCCGCGGGCGTGCGCTGAACCATTCCATGGCCACGCCCCCTTTTTGTTGGTGGCTCCGCCCCCTTTTTGTTGGTCACGTGACCGGGATCTTTTAAACAACCGGAGAATCTTTGGAGCCCCGCCCCCCGCTGGTGTCGCCGTTCCTGATTGGGTGGAGGGGAAAGGGGCGGGGTTTGTGGAGGACCCGCCCCTTTTTAAAGGGGGAGGGGACAGGGAGGGGACAAGGGGTAGGACAGGGGGGGTGGCACCTCCAGGGGAGCCTGGGGACAACTTGGGGGTGGCACTGGGACATCTTGGGGACATTGGGGACACTGGGGACACCCAGGGGGACACTCAGGGGACATTGGGGGGACACTCAGGGGACACCTTGGGGACAGCCCGGAGGTGGCACTGGGACACTTGGACAGTCTGGGGACATCTTGGGGGGGTCACTGGGACACCAGGACACCCTGGGGACAGCACAGAGGGTCTTGGGGACACCCTGGGGACACTGGGACACCACAGAGGTGGCACAGGGACACCAAGACACCTCGGGAGGGTCACTGGGACATCCTGGGGACATTTTGGGGCTGGCACAGGGACGGGGGACACCTTGGGGACATCGGGGACAGCCCAGAGGTGGCAGAGGGACACTGGGACACCTTGGGGGTGGCACTTTGGGGACACGCGGGACACTACAGCGACACCGGGTACACCTCGGGGACGTTTTGGGGGTCGCTCCGCTACCACCGCAGTGGGCGGAGCCACAAGAACGGCTCCACCAATCAGCAGCGGCCTTGCCGCGGTGGGCGTGGTCGGCCGGACCGAACCATTCCCAGCGCTGGGGAGGGAGGGGGAAGCGTTCGCCGGCGCCAACCAATGACAGCGCGCCGAGAGGGGCGCCCTCGTCGCTGATTGGCCCGCGCGCGTTCCCGCCGGCGCGGATTGGCCGAGGGAGTCTCGCGAGGTTTCGGCCCCTGCTCGGTGCGCGGGCGGCCCCGTGCTCGGCCTCTTCCGGTGCGGCAGCGGCGGCGGCGAGGTGAGGGCGGGAGCGGGGCCGGGAAAAAACGGGCGAAAAACGAGCAAAAAACGGGAAAAAATGGGCAAAACTGGGCTGGGAGTGACCCCGGCGCATGTCCCCGCAGATGCCCGGTGTGACGGTGAAGGACGTGAACCAGCAGGAGTTCGTGAGGGCGCTGGCGGCCTTCCTCAAAAAGTGAGGGGGGAACCGGGGGGACCGGGAAGGACCGGGAGGGACCGGGGGGGGGTGGGGAGGGACCGGGGGGGGCTCACCGGGGATCGCGGGGTTCCTCGAACGCTGCCGGTGCCGTTATCTTTGTTCTCTTGTCCCGGTTCCCGGTGCCATTCCCGGTTCCCATTGCCGGTACCGGTTCCATTCCCATTCCTGGTTCTGGTTTGGTTCCGGTTACATTCCCGGTTCTGTTCCCTATTCCCCATTCCCGGTACCGGTTCCATTCCCATCCCCGGTTCTGTTCCCCATTCCCTGACCCGGTTCTGGCCCGTTCCCAGGTCCGGGAAGCTGAAGGTGCCCGACTGGGCCGACACGGTGAAGTTGGCCAAGCACAAGGAGCTGGCGCCCTACGATGAGAACTGGTTCTACACGCGGGCAGGTGAGAACCGAACCGGAACCGGGATTGGGGGTACCGAACCCCCGGGTGAGAACCGGGACCGGGATTGGGAGTACCGAACCCCCGGGTGAGAACCGGGACCGGGACTGGAACCGCGATTGCGGGGCGCTGAGCCCCCAGGTGAGCCCCAGGCTGGGACCGGTACCAGGGGTGGTCCCTCACCTGTCCTGGGGGTCCCTCACCTGTCCTGGGGGTCCCTCCCATTACCTGGGGGTCCCTCACCTGTCCTGGGGGTCCCTCACCTGTCCTGGGGGTCCCTCCCCTCTCTCACCTGTCCCATTGTCCCCTCACGTGTCCCCTTGTCCCCGCAGCCTCCACCGCCCGTCACCTGTACCTGCGGGGCGGGGCTCCTGTTACCTGGGGGTGTCTCCCATTAACCCCAGGTGTCCCTCACCTGTCCCCTTGTCCCCTCACCTGTCCCATTGTCCCTCACCTGTCCCATTGTCCCTCACCTGTCCCATTGTCCCTCACCATCCCAGGTGTCCCTCACCTGTCCCCTTGTCCCCTCGCAGCCTCCACCGCCCGTCACCTGTACCTGTGGGGTTCCCATTAACCCCAGGTGTCCCTCACCCATCCCATTGTCCCTCACCTGTCCCAGGTGTCCCTCACCTGTCCCCTTGTCCCTCACCTGTCCCCTTGTCCCTCACCTGTCCCCTTGTCCCCTCGCAGCCTCCACCGCCCGTCACCTGTACCTGCGGGGCGGGGCGGGCGTGGGCTCCATGGCCAAGGTGTACGGGGGCCGCCAGCGCCGCGGGGTCCGGCCCAGCCACTTCAGCCGCGGCTCGGGCGCCGTGGCCAGGAGGGTCCTGCAGGCCCTGGAGGCGCTCAAGGTGGTCGAGAAGGACCAGGACGGGTCAGTCCGGGGACAAAACCCAACGTTTTGGGGGCTTTGGGTGAAAAAACGGCGATTTTGGGGGTGGGAAGTGGGGATTTGGGGCTTTGGAAGCCGCTCTGGCCCAGTGGGTGCTGCAGGGGCTCGAGGGGGGTGGGAAGCACCAGGATGGGTCAGTTTGGGGTTAAAAACAGAGATTTTGGGAAAAAAAATGAGATTTGGGGGTTTGGGGTTAGTTTGAGGTGATAAACGGGGATTTGGGGGCAGTTCAGGGGGAAAAATGGGGATTTTGGGGTGAAAAGTGGGGATTTGGGGCTTTGGAAGCCGCTGTGGCCCAGTGGGTGCTGCAGGGGCTCAAGGGGGATGGGAAGCACCAGGATGTGTCAGTTTGGGGTTAAAAATGGAGATTTTGGGGTTTGGGGGCAGTTTGAGGTGATAAACGGGGATTTGGGGTGGGGGCAGTTCAGGGGGAAAAGTGGGGAATTGGGGTGAAAAATGGGGATTTTGGGGTGAAAAGTGGGGATTTTGGGGTGAAAAGTGGGGATTTTGGGGTGAAAAGTGGGGATTTTGGGGTTTTTCATCAGGTTGGATTTTGACCACTTAGCCCATTTTTACCTTTTTTCCCATTTTCCCCCTTTTTCCCCCATTTTTCCCCCACCCAGGGGTCGGAAGTTGACTCCACAGGGGCAGAGGGACCTGGATCGCATCGCTGGGCAGGTGAGCCCTGGATTTTCCAGAATTTTAATCAAATTCAGCTGATTTGGGGCAATTTTAACCAATTTTCCCTCAAATTCAGCTGAATTTGGGGCAATTTTAACCAATTTTCTCTCAAATTTAACCAATTTTAACCATTTTCCCCATTTTTTCCTCTTTCAGGTCGCTGCTGCCAGCAAGAAGCACTGAGGGAGCCAATAAATCATTTCACCCCCAGACTCGAGTGTGTTTTTGAGGACAAAACGCCCAAAATTAGTTAAATCTCCCCGAAATAGCACCTGATAACCTAAGGGGAGGATGCTGAAATGGGACAGAAATCCTGAATTGGTGGAGAAAAAAATTGCATTGAAAAGAGCAGAAAATTTTAAAAAATTGCGATGGAAAATGCAAAAATTTTTAAGAAATTGCCCCAAAAATGTTATTTAGGAATCCCAAAATAGTGGGAAATTTTTTTAAACGGTGTCAATGCCCTTAAAATTAAAAAAAAATTTCCTCATTAGTACAAAATTCCAAAGTAAATGTGGATTTTTAGTTTAAAATTAGACGGTTTAGCCCAAACTGGGGTATTGACAGGGATGGCATGCCTGCAGTTCAAAAATAAATTTATTAAACCCAAAAATTTCTTATTTTGGGGGTAGTTTTGGTTTTTGATATCCCCAGCCTCCAACTGCAGCAACTTTTGCAGGAGATAAGTGGAAGAAAAAGTAACTTGTGTCCCAAAATGTCAATTTTTAGCAGCAAGGGATGGATATAATGGGTGAAAACAGATTTGGAAAGGGGGAATGTGGGATTTTTTTAGACATTTTTGTGTTTTACACAGGACTTTTGGGTCTTAATCTCCTAAAATTGGTGTTTATTCCACTTACCCTCGTTCTGATCTTGCTCTGCTTCCATCGCTGTCCTGGGAGACTCCAGGATTGGAAAAATTATTCAATTCCCCTTTTTCCCCTTAATTTTACCTCATAAAATATACTTTTATTGCAGAAAACTTTTTCCCCCCCCTCAGAAAATCAGGGTTTTCCCCAGAACGCTGTGATTTTTACCTCACAAAATCAGAATTTGGCCTGAAATATTTTCCTTTAGTAAAAAAGAGAGGTTTGCCTCAGAAGATGATAGATCTCCTTAAAAAAACAGCTTCTGGCCCCAAACCCGATGATTTTTACCTCAGAAATTCAAGTTTTTACCTCACAAAAAGATTTTTCCCCTCGCGGAGCCGCGGCTCGCCTCAGGGACTGCGGAGATGGGGCGGGGCCAAGGAGCGAACGGCGCGCTCTGATTGGTGCGTGCGGCGGGAGGGGGCGTGGCCGCGGCAAAGGGCGGGAAAAGCGCTGAGGGAGCCGCCGCCATTTTGTCCGCGGCGCCTCAGGGGAAGGCGGCAGCGGCGGCTCCGGGCCCGGTTTTGACGGGTAAATCCCCGTTCCTAGCCCCGCCTGCCCGCCTGGACACATCGGTGGGGATCGCCGCTACGTGCTCCGGGTCTGCTGGCAGCGGTTTGAGCACGCCTCGGGAGGGTTTGCCCTCAGGATGTGGGGCGCACCTGTGGTGGGTGACTCCGGGTTGAGCCTCCTCCCAGAGGTGCCACCACCCTTCCCGAAGGTTTCACCACCCTTCCCGAAGGTGTCACCACCTTCCACCCGAGCCTGGGGCGGCGGCTGGGCCGGTTCTGCTGCTCCCACCCTGTTCCCTCAGCCGGGATCCCCTCAGGGGAAAGGGTTAGGCCATCATCTTCATCATCATTGGCGATTTTTCCACCGTCATCCCGCCAAAGAGCTTTGGGAAGGACTCAGCTCATCCTTCACCACGGGATTTGGGGATAAAAATGCTGAAATTGGAGGTGCAGTGGTGCTGGTTTTGTGTCTTGGCCCCAACGCTTCAATCGTCCCCCAAAGTTTTGGTTTTAGCCCCATTTTGGTCCTGTTTAACCCCAAGTTAGTCCAGTTTGGCCCCGTTCAGCCCCATTTTGACCATTTCAGTTTTTTATCACCCATGCCTTGGCAATTCCAGCCATGTCTTGGCCCATTTTTGCCCAATTTTGTTCCCATTTTAGCCATTTCAGGCCCATTTTGCCCCAGTTTTTTTGTTTAGTCCCATTCTGGCCATTTCAGCCTCTTTTTGTCTGTCTGGCCCTGTTTCTGCTGTGCTTTGTCCAATTTTTCCCCTTTTTAGCCACAATTTGTCCCTTCTAGCCCCACTCTGCCCCATTTTGGCCACTTTATCCCCATTTTTCCCCAATTTGGACACATTTTCCCCTCTTTTCCCAAAAAAAACCCCAAATTTCCCCCAAACATCCCCAGCACCCCCCCCAAACCCCCTACGCCAAAACCCCCCAGTTTGGCACCCCAAAATTTACCTGGGACGCCCCCCAAAACTGAACTGGGACCCCTAAAATTTGAACTGGGACCCCAAAATTAAACTGGGAAACTCCAAAATGGGATCAGACCCCCAAAATTTGACCCGGGACCCCCCAAATCCGCACTGGGACACCCCAAAGTGGGATCAGACCCCTCAAATTTGACTTGGGACCCCCAAAATTTGAACTGGGACACCCCAAAGTGGGATCAGATCCCCCAGATTTGACCCAGGACCCCCCAAAATCGAACTGGGATCCCAAAATTAAACTGGGAAACCCCAAAATTTGAGCTGGGACACCCCAAAGTGGGATCAGACCCCCCCCAAATTTGACCAGGGACCCCCAAAATTTGACCCGATACCCCCCAAAATCGAACTGGGACCCCCAAAATTTGATCCAGGACGCCCCAAAATCGAACCGGGCCCCCCCAAATTGACCAGGCCCCCCCCCGTGTGTCCCCCCCCCCGGTGCTGGCGCGGTGTCACCGCTTTGGGGGGGGGGGGGTTGGTGACAGTTTGGCCGTTGCCATGGCAACCGGGGGGGGAACAAAGGCGGCTCAGAGCGGGAACAGCGCGGCCATTCAGGGCCGGGGGGTGTCCCGGGGGGGTCCCTGCTGGATTTTGGGGTCCCGGTTCAGTTCTGGGCCTTCCCAGGCAATTTTGGGGTGTCCCGGTTGGAATTTTGGGGTGTCCGATCCCAATCTGGGGGAGCCCAAATTCCAACCTGGGGGTCTCCAAATCCCCACCACATCCCCCCAACCACATCCCCCTTGGGGACCCCAATTTCCTCACCCGGGGGTCCCCAAATCCCCCCCAGATCCTCCCTTGGGGTCCCCAAATCCCCCCTTGGGATCCCCCAAATCCCCCCCAGAACCCTCAAATCCCCCCCAAAACCCCCTTGAGCCCTCCCCCGACCCCTCAAATCCCCCTGAGACCCCCCCAAATCCCCCCCAGACCCCTCAAATCGCCCCCAAACGCCCCCAGAGCCCTTCAAACCCCTCCAAAATCCCCTCAAATCCCCCCAAAATCTCCCCAAATCCCCCCTCCAAATCCCCCCCTGACCCCTCAGATCCCCCCAAAATCCTCTCAAATCCCCCCAAATCCCCCCTGAGCCCCCCCAGACCCCTCAAATCCCCCCAAAATGCCCCCAAATCCCCCCTGAGCCCCCCCAGACCCCCCAAATTCCCCCCGTCCCTTTTCTGGGCCCATTTCTCCGTTTTTCGGGGCTCTTTCTCCTTTTACCCCACAAACCCCTCCCCACCCCCCCCACCAAACAAACTCCTCCCCCTCCTCCTCGCCATTGGCCCGGCCTCCCGCATCTCATTAGCATCTCATTAGCATCTCATTATCCGCTCGGGCCCGGCAGGTGGGGAAGCGGCAGCGGCGGAGGCTCGGCCGCCATGCAGCCCCCCCCGTGCGCCCCCCCCGCGCTGCTGCCGGGGCTGCTGCTGCTCTGGGCCGCCGGACACGGTCAGTGCGACCCCTCCCCAAATTCCCCGCGCCCCAAAACCCCCCTGGGACACCCCCAGACCCAAAACACCCGGCCCCAAAAAAACCCCCCCGAAAAAACCCCAAAAAAATCCCAAAAAATCCGGACACGGTCAGTGCGACCCCTCCCCAAATTCCCCGCGCCCCAAAACCCCCCTGGGACACCCCCAGACCCAAAACACTCGGCTCTAAAAAAAACCCCTAAAAAACCCCCAAAAAATCGCAAAAAAAATTCCTAAAAAATCCCTAAAAATCGGGACCCCCCCCCCGCGACCCCTCCCCAAATTCCCCGCACCCCAAAATCCCCCCCCGGAAAAACCCCCAGACCCCAAAAAAGCCGACCCCAAAATACCCCCCCAAAATCGGCAAAAAAATCCCCAAAAAAATCCAGAAAAATTACAAAAAATTCCAATAAAATCCCCCAAAAATCCGGACCCCATCCCGCGACCCCTCCCCAAATCCCAAAACCCCCCCAAAAGAGCCCCCAGACCCAAAAACCCCGACCCCAATAAACCCTCCTGAAAAACAGCAAAAAAATCCCCACAAAATAAAAAAAATCATCCCAAAAAATCCCAAAAAATTCCCAAAAAATCCCCAAAAATTCCAAAAAAATCCCGACCCCTCCCCAAACCCCCCGAACCCCCAAAAACCCCAAGAACCCCAAAAAACCCCCGGAAAATCGCAAAAAAATACAAAAAAATCCCTAAAAAATAAAAAAAAAAATTAAAAAATCCCCCAAAAATCTCAAAAAATTCCAAAAAATCCCCAAAAATTCCCGACCCCTCCTCGCATTCCCCGAAACCCCAAAAAACCCCAAAAATCCCCCAAGTTCCCCCCTCGCCCCCTCCCCAATCCCGGCCGCGCTCTCTGCCGCAGCCCCTCCCCCACCCTCGTGTGTCCCCCCCCCCCCCCCGCTGCGGGTGGCGATGTCCCCAAGGTCCCCTCCCCCCTCGGTCCCCTCGGTCCCCTCTGTCCCCTCCCCCCCCCTTTTTTTGGGGTTTTTTCCCCCATTTCGGGGACTCCCCGCCCCTCCCCCCATGTCCCCCATGTCCCCAAAGCCACCGTGGGGGGGAGGGGCGGGGGTGTCCCTTTATTGTCACATTGTCCCCTCCCCCCCCCCCCCCCGTGGGGTGCCAGGCGCCACCGGGGCTGTCCCCGAGCGTGGGTGACACTGAAAGGGCCATTGTCCCCTCCCCCACCCCCTTATTGTCCCCAACCCCCCCCCCATTGTCCCCAACCCCCCCCATCATTGTCCCCTCCCCCCCTTGGGGACACGGTGACCTTGGCGCGGGGGTGACCTTGAGGGGGGGAGGGGAGGGGATTGTGCTGACACAGCAGAATGGGGGTCACCCCCCCCCCATTGTCATTGTCACCCCCCCATTGTCACTGTCACCCCCCCATTGTCACTGTCACCCCCCCCCATTGTCACCCCCCCATTGTCATTGTCACCCCCCCATTGTCATTGTCACCCCCCCATTGTCACTGTCACCCCCCCATTGTCACTGTCACCCCCCCCCATTGTCACTGTCACCCCCCCATCATTGTCACCCCCCCGTTGTCACTGTCACCCCCCCCATTGTCATTGTCACCCCCCTCATTGTCACTGTCACCCCCCCATCATTGTCACCCCCCCGTTGTCACTGTCACCCCCCCCATTGTCACTGTCACCCCCCCCATTGTCACTGTCACCCCCCCGTTGTCACTGTCACCCCCCCGTTGTCACTGTCACCCCCCATCATTGTCACCCCCCCATCATTGTCACCCCCCCCCATTGTCACCCCCCCATTGTCATTGTCACCCCCCCGTTGTCCCCGACCCCCCCTCGGTGTCACCACCCCCGGTGTTGTCACGGCAACCGGAGGGGACACTCGGGGACACTGGGGGGTGTCACTGTCACTGTCACTGTCCCCGGTGCCACCCTCCTGCTGTCCCCGGTGTTGTCACTGTCCCCAATGTCCCCAAACCCCGTTTGGTGTCCCCGGTGTTGTCACTGTCCCCGGTGTTGTCACTGTCCCCGGTGTTGTCCCTGTCCCCAGCCTGGCCATCCCCAATGCCACCATCCTCAGGACGGTGTCACCGCTGTCCCCGGTGTCCCCACACCCCGGTGTTGTCACTGTGCCCAGTGTTGGTGTCCCCAGTGCCACCCTCCCGCTGTCCCCACTGTCCCCAACCCTACTGCCAGTGTCCCCATCACCCTGTGTCCCCCTGTGTCCCTCTGTCCCTGTCCCTCTGTCCCTGTCCCCGTGTCCCCCTGTCCCCCTGTGTCCCTGTCTCACCTGTGTCCCCTTTGGTGACCCTGTGGTGTCCCCTGTCCCCACTGTCACCTGTGTGACCCCACGGTGACCCCACGGTGACCCCACGGTGACCCCACGGTGACATTCTGGTGTCCCCACTGTCCCCAGGGCGGTGCCAGGAGGTGCAGGCAGAGAATGTCACCGTCCTGGAGGGTGGCACTGCGGAGATCACCTGTGTGACCCCTGGGTGTCACCTGTGTCACCTGTGTGTCACCTGTGTCACCTGTGTGACCCCTGGGTGTCACCTGGGTGTCACCTGTGTCACCTGTGTGACCCCTGGGTGTCCCCAATGTCCCCAGGGCAGTGCCAGGAGGTGCAGGCAGAGAATGTCACCGTCCTGGAGGGTGGCACTGCGGAGATCACCTGTCACCTGCACAGGTACGACGGCTCCATCGTGGTCATCCAGAACCCAGCCCGGCAGACGCTGTTCTTCAACGGCACCCGAGGTGACACCGGGGACACCGGGGACACCGGGGACACCTGGGGACACCTGGGGACACTGGGGACACCTGGGGACACCTGGGACCATGGGGACACCTGGGGACAATGGGGACACCTGGGACACCTGAGGGGAATGGGGACACTGGGGATACCTGGGGACAATGGGGACACCTGGGGACACCTGGGGGGAATGGGGACACCTGGGGACACCTGGGGACACCTGGGGGAAAAGGGGGGGAAATGAGATTTGGGGAGCTTGGGGACATTGGGGACATTTGGGGTGTTGGGGACATTGGGGATATTGAGAAAAAAACGGGGAAATTTGGGGGGAAATTGGGAAAATGCGATTTGGGGACACTGGGGGCATTGGGGACACTGGGGACATTGGGGGCATTGGGTCAGTGACTCTGTGACCCTGCGGTGATGTCAGGGTGTCCCCACAATGTCCCCACAATGTCCCCTGATGTCCCCAGCCCTGAAGGACCATGGGGGGGTTCTCTGTGTGTCTGTGTGACCCTGTGGGTGACCCCGTGACCCCGTGGGTGACCCCGTGACCCTGTGGGTGACCCCGTGGGTGACATTTCTGTCCCCGTCTGTCCCCAGCCCTGAAGGACGAGCGTTTCCAGCTGGGGATGGCTCTGTGTGTCTGTGTCTGTGTGTCTGTGTCTGTGTGTCCATCCATGGGTGACACCGTGACCCTGTGACCCCGTGGGTGACCCTGTGACCCCGTGGGTGACCCCGTGACCCCACAATGTCCCCACAATGTCCCCTGATGTCCCCAGCCCTGAAGGACGAGCGTTTCGAGCTGGGGATGGCTCTGTGTGTCTGTGTCTGTGTGTCTGTGTTTGTGTGTCTGTGTCTGTGTGTCCATCCATGGGTGACACCGTGACCCCGTGACCCCGTGGGTGACCCCGTGACCCCACAATGTCCCCTGATGTCCCCAGCCCTGAAGGACGAGCGTTTCGAGCTGGCCGAGTTCAGCCGCCGGCGGCTGCGGCTGCGCCTGGCGCGGGCCCGGCTGGAGGACGAGGGCGGCTACTTCTGCCAGCTGTACGCGGATGACACGCACCACCAGATAGCCACGCTGACCGTGCTGGGTACGGGCACCGGGGCACAGCTGGGCACAGCTGGGCACACACCTGGGCACAGCTGGGAGGGCGTGAACAAAAAAAACCCCGTGAAAATCGGGTGAAAAATGGGGATTTTGGGGCACACCTGGGGGCACCTGGCGGCACCCACCACCAGAGAGCCACGCTGACCGTGCTGGGTACGGGGCACACACCTGGGCACACCTGGGTATGGGGCACACACCTGGGCACACCTGGGTATGGGGCACACCTGGGAGGGGTGAACAGAAAAATTTGGGTGAAAATGGGGTGAAAAATGGGGATTTTGGAGGGTTTGGAGTCACCTGGGCACACCTGGGCACAGCTGGGCACAGCTGGGCACACCTGGGCACAGCTGTCCCTTTGTCCCTTTGTCCCTTTGTCCCCTGACCCTCGGCCCTCACCTCTCTGCTCTTGTCTCTGTCGTCCTTCCCTCTGTGTCACCTGGATCCCACCTGGGTCACCTGGATCACCTCACTGTCACCTGGATCTCACCTGGATCTCACCTGGATCACCCCAATGTCACCTGTGTCACCTGGCTGTCACCTGGATTTTACCTGCCTCATCTGGATGTCACTTGGATGTCACCTGTCTCTCACCTGTCCCACCTGTCCCTGTCCCTATCTCACCTGTCCCTGTCCCCCCTGTCCCCCCCTCACCTGTCCCCCCCTCACCTGTCCCCCTGTCCCCCCAGTGCCCCCCGAGCCCCCATTGGTCGAGGCGGGGGCGCTGGCGGTGGAGGGGGAGGAGCTGGAGCTCACCTGCCTGGTGCCCCGGGCGCGGCCGATGGCGACGCTGCGCTGGTACCGCGACCGCCGCGAGCTGCCAGGTGAGCTGGGGCACCTGGGGGGCACTGGGGGCACCTGGGGATGCACCTGGGGATACACCTGGGGATACACCTGGGGATACCTGGGAGGGGGTGAAGGAAAAAAACTGGGTGAAAATCAGGTGAAAAATGGGGATTTTGGGGGGTTTGGAGTTACCTGGGCACACCTGGGGGCACCTGTGCCCACACCTAGGGGTACCTGGGGGCACCTGGGGTACACCTGGGGGCACCTGTGGGGGTACCTGGGAGGGGATAAAGTTAAAAAACCTGGGTGAAAATCAGGGATTTTGGGGGGTTTGGAGTTACCTGGGAGCACACCTGGGGGTACTGTGGGTGCCTGGGAGCACACCTGGGGGTACCTGTGGGTATTTGGGGGCACACCTGGGCACACCTGGGGGTACCTGGGAGCACACCTGGGCACACCTGGGGGTACCTGTGGGTATTTGGGGGCACACCTGGGCACACCTGGGGGTACCTGGGAGCACACCTGGGCACACCTGGGGGTACCTGTGGGTATTTGGGGGCACACCTGGGCACACCTGGGGGTACCTGTGGGTATTTGGGGGCACACCTGGGCACACCTATGGGTATCTTGGAGCACACCTGGGTACACCTGGGGGTACTGTGGGTACCTGGGAGCACACCTGGGCACACCTGGGGGTACCTGGGAGCACACCTGGGCACACCTGGGCACACCTGGGCACACCTGTGGGTATTTGGGGGCACACCTGGGCACACCTATGGGTATCTGGGAGCACACCTGGGCACACCTAGGGGCACCTGTGGGTATTTGGGGGCACACCTGGGGGTACCTGGGAGCACACCTGTGCCCACCTGCGCCCACCTGCACCCACCTGTGCCCACCTGTGCCCACCTGTGCCCACCTGTGCCCACCTGCGCCCCCGTGCCAGGGCGCAGCAGCCACCGGCAGGAGGGCAAGGTGTTCTGGCAGCGCTCGGTGCTGCACCTGCGGCCGGAGCGGCGCGACCACGGCGCCATCGTCACCTGCGAGGCCACGCACCCCGCCCTGGGGCGGGGCCAGAGGCGGCAGACGCAGTTCCAGCTGGACGTGCAGTGTGAGCGGGACTGGGGGGACTGGGAGGGACTGGGAGGGACTGGGATGGGATTGGGATGGACTGGGAGGGACTGGGGGGGACGGGGAGGGACTGGGATGGGATTGGGATGGACTGGGATGGGATTGGGATGGGATTGTGGGGGATTGGGGGGGACTGGGAGGGACTGGGGGGGACTGGGAGGGACTGGGATGGGATTGGGATGGACTGGGATAAACTGGGGGGGACTGGGATGGGATTGGGATGGACTGGGGGGGACTGGGGGGGACTGGGAGGGACTGGGATGGGATTGGGATGGACTGGGATAAACTGGGGGGGACTGGGATGGGATTGGGATGGACTGGGGGGGACTGGGGGGGACTGGGAGGGGACTGGGATAGACTGGGATGGGACTGGGGGGATCTGGGAGGGCGCTGCAGTTCCCAAAGCCGCCACCAGGGGGAGCTCCGGGTTAACGGAGGGAAACTGGGATGGGATTGGGAGGGACTGAGATAAACTGGTTCATACTGGTTTGTACTGGTTTATACTGGGAAAGGGTTAAAAGGGGGCTTGGGGTCACTGGTTTGTACTGGTTTATACTGGGAGGGGATTGGGAAAGGGTTTGGGTTCATTATTGGGGCACTGGGAGGGACTGAGATAAACTGGTTCATACTGGTTTGTACTGGTTTATACTGGGAAAGGGTTAAAAGGGGGCTTGGGGTCACTGGTTTGTACTGGTTTATACTGGGAGGGGATTGGGAAAGGGTTTGGGTTCATTATTGGGGCACTGGGAGGGACTGAGATAAACTGGTTCATACTGGTTTGTACTGGGATATACTGGGAAAGGGTTAAAAGGGGGCTTTGGGGTCACTGGTTTGTACTGGGAGGGGACTGGGGGGGCTGGGCTGGAGCGGCAGGGACGGGACAGGACACGGGGGAGCACTGGGGACACGGGCACAGGTGGCACCAGGTGTGCCCAGGTATATCCCAGGTGCCACCGAGTGTACCCAGGTGCCACCAGGTGCTGTGCCCAGGTGCATCTCAGGTGCCACCAGGTGTGCCCAGGTGCCACCAGGTGTGCCCAGGTGCACACAGGTACGCTCAGGTGTCCCCATGTGTCACCAGGAACACCCCAGGTGCCCCCAGGTGCCACCATGGGACTCCAGGCGTTGTCGCCAGGTGCACCCAGGGAGTTCCCAGGTGTGCCCAGGTGTGCCCAGGTGTGCCCAGGTGCCAACCCGTGCCCACCTGTGCCCGCAGACCCCCCCTCGGTGCGGATCCACCCCTCGCAGAGCGTCCTGCGCGAAGGCGACACCTTGGTGCTCACCTGTGCCGTCAACGGCAACCCCCGGTAAGGCTGGGGGGGCACCTGGGGGCACCTGGGGGCACCTGGGGGGATTGGAGCACACCTGGGCGCACCTGGGGAAATCTGGGGACACCTGGGCGCACCTTGGTGCTCACCTGGGCACACCTGGGGCTACCTGGTGGTGGAGAAAGGAGGAAAAACGTCAACAGTTGGGTGAAATTTGGGGATTTTGGGCACACCTGGGCACACCTGGTGACCCCTGGCACACCTGGGCACACCTGGGCATGGATGGGGGTGGCTCTGGGCACACCTGGGGATGGCTGGGGGTGGCTGTGGGCACACCTGGTGACCCCTGGCACACCTGGGCACACCTGGGCACACCTTGGTGCTCACCTGGGCACACCTGGGGGTGGATGGGGGGTGGCTCTGGGCACACCTGGGCACACCTGGGCACACCTGGTGACCCCTGGCGCCCCTGCAGCCCCACCGAGGTGTCCTGGAGCCGCGGGAACGAGTCCCTGCCGCCGCGGGCGCGGGCCGAGGGCGAGCGGCTGACGCTGCCGGCGCTGGCGCCGCAGGACAACGGCTCCTACACCTGCCAGGTGGGCAACGCCCACGGCCGCGCCCACGACACCTACGTGCTGGTGGTGTACGGTGAGTGCGGGCATGGGGCACCCCGGGCACACCTGGGGGCACCTGGGACACACCTGAGCACACCTGGGGGCACCTGGAGCACACCTGGGCACATCTGAGCACACCTGGGGGCACCTGGGGCACGGCTGGGGGCACCTGGGACACACCTGGGCACACCTGGGGGCACCTGGAGCACACCTGGGCACACCTGGGGGCACCTGGGGGCATGTGGGGGGCACCTGGGGCACACCGGGGCACACCTGGGCACACCTGGGTCATACCCAGGCACATATGGAGCACACCTGGGGGTGGCTGGCGCACACCTGGCGCACACCTGGGGCACACCTGGGGCATACCTGGGCTCACCTGGGGCTCACCTGAGCACATCTGAGCACACCTGGGCACACCTGGGGCACACCTGGGCTCACCTGGGCACACCTGGGTCATACCCAGGCACATATGGAGCACACCTGGGGGTGGCTGGCGCACACCTGGAGCACATCTGAGCACACCTGGGGCACACCTGGGCACACCTGGGCACATCTGAACACACCTGGGCACACCTGGGCTCACCTGAGCACATCTGAACACACCTGGGGCACACCTGGGCACACCTGGGCTCACCTGGGCACACCTGAGCACACCTGGGGGCACCTGGAGCACACCTGGGCACATCTGAGCACACCTGGGGGCACCTGGGGCACGGCTGGGGGCACCTGGGACACACCTGGGCACACCTGGGGGCACCTGGAGCACACCTGGGCACACCTGGGGGCACCTGGAGCACACCTGGGCACATATGGAGCACACCTGGGGGTGGCTGGCGCACACCTGGCGCACACCTGGGGCACACCTGGGGCATACCTGGGCTCACCTGGGGCTCACCTGAGCACACCTGAGCACACCTGAGCACACCTGGGCTCACCTGGGCTCACCTGAGCCCTGACCGCCCCTCCCCCTCCCCGCAGACCCAGGTGCGGTGGTGGCGGCGCAGGGGGCGGGGCCTTTCGCCGTGGTGGGCGGGGCCTTGGCGCTGCTCGTGTTCCTGCTCCTCCTCCTGCTCGGGGCCCTCGTCTGGTGCTCCGTGCGGCAGAAAGGTGGGCGGGGCTTCCCGCAGGGGGCGTGGCCTCCAAAAACGGGCGGGGCGGCCGCGGGAGGGGCGTGGTTTGGTGTTTGGGGGTGTGGCCAGGTGTGGTGTGGGTGGGTGGAAGGGGCGGGGCTCTATGAGGGGGCGGGGTTATGAGGGTGGGAAGGGGTGTGGTCATCGGGGGCGTGGTCAACGTATGGGTGGGGCTGTGGGGGCGTGGCCAGGGAGGGGTGGGGACATCCTGGGCGGGTCCCAAAATGTCCCCAAATTCCCCATTTTCCCCCCAAATTTCTGCATTTTTCCCCATTTCCCCCCCAAATTCTCCCATTTTTTGCCCAACCCCTCAATGTCCCCAAATTTCCCCAATTTCCCCGTTTTTCGCCCCGTTCCAGGCTCGTACCTGACGCACGAGGCCGCTGCATTTCCCCCCGGTTTTACCCCATTTTTACCCCATTTTTTACCCGTTTTTCACCCAAATTCCCCCGGTTTTTCCCCCCATTTTCCCCCGTTATTCCCAGAGTTACCATTTTTCCCAATTTCCCCGTTTTTCGCCCCATTTCCAGGCTCGTACCTGACGCACGAGGCCAGCGCCCTCGAGGACCAGGGGGAGGCGCGCGAGGCGTTCCTGGGGGGGGAGGGGGGGAAGCGCAAGGAGGAATTCTTCATCTGAGGGGGGGGAGGGGCGGGGGGCGGGGCCTGGGGAGGGGGAGGGGCGCCCACCCCCATTAGCCCCTCCCCCAACCACGGGAGGGGGGAGGGGACAACACAAAAAGGGGGAGGGGGAGGGGAGGGGTTTGGGGATGTTCAAAGGGGGAGGGGTTGAAATGGGATAAGCCCCGCCCACAGCCCCATAAGCTCCGCCCCTCTCGGAAGCCACGCCCATTTATGGGGTGGGGTGGGGGAGATTTGGGGATCTTCAGAGATAAAAGGGGGAGGGGTTAAAAATGGGATAAGCTCCGCCCACCCCCACAGCTCCCGCCCCCTTCAGAAGCCACGCCCCCTGCGAGTGGGGGAGGGGCCTCAAAGCCATTGGGGTGGGGGAGGGGCGTGGGTTTGGCCCCTCCCCCCACGCGCGCACAATTTGGGGGGGGTGTGGGGGGTGGGGGGGAGGGGCAGGGGGAACGAATAATGTATGAGGGTGGGCGTGGCCAAGGGAGGTCACGCCCGCCCCCGGTGGGTGTGGCCTGTAAATAACCTTTTAACCACCTTTGATACAAATGCAATAAAAACAACCCCGATTCGTACTGGGAGCGACTGGGATCAAACTGGGAGGGACTGGGAGGGGCTCGGGGTCACTGGGTTGGACTGGTTTATACTGGGAGGGAATTGGGGGGGACTGGGAAAGGGTTAAAGGGGGGGTTTGGGTTACTGGTTTGTACTGGGAGGGACTGGGGGCTCGAACGGGGCTGTACTGGTTTATACTGGTCCCTACTGGACATATAATTTGCATATTAAATAGATAAAAGTTTTTGTGGAAGAATAATTAATCTGCTTTGTAAATTAGTACGTAATTAATGCATAACGAGCACGTGAAAACTCTCGGACATATAAAATCTGCATAATAAAGAGATTTTGAATATGCAGATGTAATTGATATATGCAGATATTATTTATAAATATATAATTAATATATAATATATATATAATAAATATAAAAATAGTCTAAAATAGATTATAAAGATCTAATAAATATGTAAATATTTTAAATAAATAGATAATAAATATAAAACAAATATAAAAATATTTAAATATTCTAAATAAATAGATAAATATTGTAAATAAATAGATGATAAATGTAAAAATATTCTAAATAAATACATAATGAATATATAATAGATATATATAAAACAAAAAATAGTCTAAATAAATAGATTATAAATGTATACTAAATATAGAAATATTGTAAAGGAATATACAATTAATATATAAATATTTAATGAATATATAATAAATATATAAAGATTATAAAGAAATATATAATAAAAATATAAAGATGATAAATAAATGTATAATAAATATACAAATATTCCAAATAAATATATAATAATACAGAACAATTATAAATGAGTATATAATGAATAGTTAAATATCCTCAATAAATGTATGATAAATATAAGCCGCGCCCCCAAGCATTGCCCCTTTAATGCGGGCCCCACCTCCCGCCATTAAATTCCATTTCCGGCCCCGCCGTTGCCCTTTTAAGCCGCGTCGCCGCTTTAAGCGCGGCCCCGCCTCCCTTTAAGGCCTTCAAGCCCCGCCCCTTCCCCTCTTAAAGCGGCCTCGCCTTCCCGGTGGGGCCCCGCCGCCGCCGCCATGTTGCTCCGCGCTGTCGCCGCTTCTGTCGCCGCCTCTGTCGCGACAGTGCGAGGCCTCGCGACAGCGCCGCGGGGGGAGGGGCGGCGGCTGCTGTTCCGGCAGGTGGGGGAGGGGAGGGGCCGGGGGGTTTCAATTGGGGGGGAGGGGAGTGGTTGAGGGGTCAGGGAGGGGTCAAAGGTCGCGGGGGGGGGAGGGGAGGGTTCGTGAGGGGAGCGGGGGAGGGGCGGAAGGAGCGGAAATGGGGGGGGTTTGAGGAGATTTTGGGGTTTTCTGAGGAGGTTTTGGGGTTTTTTAGGAGATTTTGAGGTTTTGGGGTTTTTTTGGTGAAGATTTCGAGGAAATTTTCTTTTTTTTTGGTGGGGGTTTCGAGGAAATTTTGATTTTCTGGCGATTTTTGGAGGAGATTTTTAAGAGGTTTCGGGGGTTTTGGGGTTTTTATTGAGGAGATTTTTCAGGGGGGTTTTGAGGAAATTTTGGGGATTGTTGGTGGAGATTTTTTGAGGGTTTTTTTGTGGAGATTTTTTGGGGTTTTTTTAATGAGGTTTTGTGGTATTTTTCAAGGGGTTTTTTGGTGGATATTTTGAGAATGTTTTCAGGATATTTTTAGTTATTTTTTGAGGATCTTTCCAGGAGATTTTGAATTCATTTTCGAGGATATTTCGGTGTTTTTTCCAGGACAATTTCAGGAGATTTTCAGTTATTTTTTGGGGCTATTTTCGGGCTATTTTTGAGGGCATTTTCAGGATTATTTCAGCGATTTTTGAGGCGGTTCTGGGCTATTTTTGGGCTATTTTTGAGACCATTTTCAGGCTGTTTTTTGAGGACATTTTCAGGATTATTTCAGCGATTTTTTGAGGCTATTTGGGGCTATTTTTTGAGGCTATTTTGGGCTATTTTGGGGGCTGTTTTCAGGATTATTTCAGCGATTTTTGAGGCTATTTTGGGCTATTTTTTCAGGCTATTTTCAGGATTATTTCAGCGATTTTTGAGGCTATTTTGGGGTATTTTTTGAGGCTATTTTGGGCTATTTTTGGGGCTATTTTCAGGATTATTTCAGCGATTTTTTGAGGACATTTTCAGGATTATTTCAGCGATTTTTGAGGCTATTTTGGGCTATTTTTGGGCTATTTTTGAGGCTATTTTCAGGATTATTTCAGCGATTTTTGAGACTATTTTGGGCTATTTTCGGGCTATTTTTCGAGGGCATTTTCAGCATTAATTCAGCGATTTTTTGAGGCTATTTTGGGCTATTTTGGGGCTGTTTTCCCAGCTCTTCGAGGCCTCCTCCTGCACCTACACCTACCTGCTGGCGGACGCCGCCACCGGCGACGCCGTCATCATCGACCCCGTGCTGGAGACGGTGCCCCGGGACCTGCGGCTGCTGCGGGAGCTCGGCCTCACCCTGCGCTACGCAGGTCAGGCCCCGCCCACCGACCACGCCCCCGCAAACCCCGCCCACTCGTCGGTTTAAACCCCGCCCATCCAGATACGAAGCCACACTCACAACTCACAATGCTCTGTCCATTTAAGCTCCACCCACAGGACAATGCCCCTTTAAACGCCCCCAATGGGGCGGCTTAGGCCACGCCCACAGCACCACACCCATTTAAACCACACCCATTTGTCGGTTTAAGCCCCGCCCATCCAGATACGAAGCCACGCCCACAATGCTGTCAGATTAAGCTCCACCCACAGCGCCACACCCCTTTAAACCCCTCTCGTTTAGGCCACGCCCACAACACCTCACCCAATTAAGCCACGCCCATCTTCCCTTTAAGCCCCTCCCAACTCAAGGTCACGCCCAGTTAAGCTCTTCCCACCTGTCCAGTCAAGCCCCACCCACGGCTCCTCCCATGTCCTTAAAGGGCCCTGGGGAGTCAAAAAGAACCAAAATAGGCAAAATCAGCCCAAAAATCACCAAAATCACCCAAAGTCATTTTAAAAAATTCAAAAAATTCAGCCAAAATTCACCAAAATCGTCCAATGATCGCCTGCGTCGCAAAAAATCACCCAAATCACTGAAAATCACCCAAAAATAACCAAAATCACCTAAAATCATGTAAAAATCACCCCAAAATCAGTTGAAATCAACCAAAATTACCAGAAATCACCCAAAGTTTGCTGAAATCAACCAAAAATCACCGAATTCACCAAAATCACTGAAAATCAGACAAAAATCACCAAAATCACCCCAAATCACCTAAAAATCAACCAAAAATCACCCCAAAAGAGCCCAAATCATCCCCAAAATCACAAAAAAATCACTGAAATAATTTAAACACCACTGAGAACCAGCCAAAAATCAGCAAAATCATCAAAATCAACCAAAATTAATCCAGAAATCACCCGAAATCACTAAAATAAAAAATCAGCCGATATCACCCAAAAATCAACAAAATCATCCAAAATCATTGAATAATCGCTGAAATCAGCAAAAAAAAATCACTCAAAAATCACCTTAATGACCCCAAATCACCAAAATCCCTGAAATTCCCCAAAATCATTCGAAGTCACCAAAAAAAAACACCAAAAAATTGCCAAAATTGTCCAAAATCACAGAAAATCACTGAAATAATCCAAAATCACCCAAAATTCACCAGAAAATCACCCAAAATCACAGAAAATCACCCCAAAATCACCAAAAATGGCCGAAATCATCCCAAAATCATTTTTAAAATGATCAAATTCACCCCAAAATTCACCAAAAGCCCCCAAAACCCGGGAGCTGCTGGGGCAGGGATGGGACCTTTGCCCCCCCCCCGTGACGTCATCCAATGACGTCACCGTGATGACATCATCCCCTTTCCCAGCCAATACGCATCGCCGGGCTGGTCACATGACCGGCTCTGAGGGCTACTGGGATGTACTGGGATGTATTGGGAGGGCACTGGGTTATACTGGGAGATACTGGGTTATACTGGGATCTTACTGGGATGTACTGGGGATGCCGATGACATCACCCTGATGACGTCACCGCCTCCCCCAGCCAATACCCATTGCCGCGCGGATCACGTGACGGGCTCTGGGAGCTACTGGGGGTTACTGGGATGTACTGGGAGGGCACTGGGGACCCCGGTGACGTCACCCCCGAGGTGATGACGTCACTCCCCCTCCCAGCCAATACGCACTGCCACGCGGATCACGTGACGGGCTCGGGGGCCCTGCGCCGCGCCCTGGGCTGCAGCAGCGCCATCGGCCGGGACAGCGGCGCCAGCGCCGACCTGCGGCTGGGGGAGGGGGACGAGCTGCGCTTCGGGGCCTTCGTGAGAGCCCCGCCCCCACCCTGCCCATCCCCCACCCCTCCCTGATAGAGACCTGCGCCTGGGGGGGAGGGGCAAGGGCCGCGATTCGGGGCCTTCGTGAGAGCCCCGCCCCCACCCTGCCCATCCCCCACACTGACCCATCCCCCCCCATCCCCCACCCCCCATCAATTCCCCATCCCCCACCTTAACCCATCCCCCCATCCTGCCCCCATCCCCTCCCCCACCCCCAATTCAATCAATTCCCCACCCCCCCAATCCACCCATCCCCCACCCGGCCCTGCCCATCCCCCCCCACCCCGATAACGGCGGGGGAGGGGCTGTTTAGGGTGGGGGAGGGGCGGATCTGGGTCACCTGTGGGGGTGACATTGGGTGGAAGGAGGAGGGGCTTCGGCAAAGGGGGAGGAGCTTCGGTAAAGGGGGAGGGGCTTTGGGAAATGGGGAGGGGCTTTAACAGGGGAGGGGCTTTGGGAAATGGGGAGGGGCTTTAAAAGGGGAGGGGCTTCGCGGAAGGGGGAGGGGCCTGTGGGGTCCCTGGGGGAGGTTCTGGGGGTCCCTGGGCAGAGTTTGGAGGTTTTGGGGCTTTTTGGGTTCCCTGACCCCATTTTTGGGGTTTTTTGGGTTCCCTGACCTCATTTTGGGTTTCCTGACCCCGTTTTTGGGGTTTTTTGGCTCCCCTGACCCGTTTCAGGGGTCCCTGACCCCGTTTTTGGGGTTTTTTGGCTCCCCTGACCCCGTTTTTGGGGGTTCCAGGCCCTGCGGGTGGTGCCCACCCCCGGGCACACCCCCGGCTGCGTCACCTTCGTGCTGGACGACGCCTCCATGGCCTTCACGGGGGACGCGCTGCTGGTGCGGGGCTGCGGCCGCACCGACTTCCAGCAGGGTACGGGGTTATACTGGTTTATACTGGGATGGACTGGGTTATACTGGGATAGACTGGGATATACTGGGATGGACTGGGTTATACTGGGATATACTGGTTATACTGGTTATACTGGGATATACTGGGTTATACTTGGTTATACTGGGAGGAGATTGGCGGGGCTGGGAGGGGGTAAAAAGGGGAATTTGGGGTTACTGGTTTATACTGGGAGGGGATTTGGGAGGCTGGGGTTAAAGGGGGATTTGAGGTTACTGGTTTATACTGGGGCGCACTGGTTTATACTGGGGTTCACTGGTTTATACTGGGGCGCACTGGTTTATACTGGGATGCACTGGTTTATACTGGGATTCACTGGTTTATACTGGGGTGCACTGGTTTATACTGGGGCACACTGGGGCTGTGAACCAGCCAAGCCTCCTGGGGCCATTTCCCGTTACTGGTTTGTACTGGGAGTCACTGGTTTCCCCCCCTCCCCCTTCCCTCCCTCTCTCTCTCCCCCCCCCCCCCATTGCCATGGTGACCGCGGCGTATCTCGGTCGCCATGGCTCCCCCTTGCGGCCCCGCCCCCTTTCGGCCCCGCCCCCCGCAGGCTGCGCGCGCACCCTGCACCGCTCGGTGCACGAGCGAATCTTCAGCCTCCCCGAGGAGTGCCGGGTGTACCCGGGGCACGACTACCACGGTGGGGGCGGGGCCAAACGGCGAGGGGGAGGGGCCATGGGGAGGGGGAGGGGCCATGGGGCGTGGGGGAGGGGCTGTGGTTCCGTGCATGCAGGGCCGGGTGGAGCCGGGGCACGAATACAATGGTGGGGGAGGGGCTAAATGGGGGGGGAGGAGCTAAATGGAGAGGGGGAGGGGCTAAGTGGGGAGGGGGAAGAGCTAAATGGAGAGGGGGAGGGGCTGAGGGGGGAAAGGGGTAAATGGGGGGAGGGGCAAGGGGGGGGTGTGTCCCAGTGAACCCCGGGGGGGAGGGGTTGGAACGGGTGGGGGAGGGGCGGGGCCGAAGGGGTGGGGGGAGGGGCAAACCAAGAGGGTCACTCGGGGGTCACCCAGGGCTCTGCCCCTCCCCCCGCCTCAGGTCCACGGTGGGGGAGGGGCGGCGCTGAGGGGTCACTCAGCGGTCAGGGGTCACTCGGGGGTCACCCCTCCCCTCCCCCTCCCCCCCCTCAGGTCACACCATGTCCACGGTGGGGGAGGAGCGGCGCCACAACCCCCGGCTGACCCTGAGCGCCGACGCCTTCGTGGAGCTGATGGGGAACCTGCAGCTGCCCCGCCCCCGCCTCATGGGTCAGGCCACGCCCCCAACCCCCCCGACCCCGCCCCCAAAACACCCCAAACCCCCCCGAACCCCAAAACCCCCAAAATCCCCCCCAAAAAACCCTCCTGAACCAAAACGACCCAAAACCACCTCCAAAAAACCCCAAATGACCCCAAAATGCCTCCCAAAAATCCCCGGAAAATTCCCAAAATGCCCCCAGATCCTCCCAGAAATGCCCAAATCCCAAAAACCTCCCCGAATCCCTCAAAATCCCCCAAAAGTCCAACTAAATCTCCTAAAATCCCCCCCAAATTCCCCAAATCCTCCCCAAAATCCCCTCAAAAATGTCCAAATCCCCCAAAACCTCCCAGAGTCCCACAGATCCCCCAAAATTCCAACAAAATCCCCCCCAAATCCCCCAAACCCCTCTAAATCCCTTAAATCCTCCCCAAAATTGCCAGAATCTCCCAAAAATCTGCAAATCCCTCAAAAAAAAAATCCCCGGATATCCCAAAAATCCTCAAAATCCCCAAGATCTCCCCCAAAGTCTCCCTCAAAATTCCCCGAAAAACTCAAAAAAAATTCCCCCCAAAAAGCCCCAAAATCCCCTCAAAAATCCCCAAATCCCCCAAATTCCCCCAAAATTCCCCAAAATCCCCCGAATTCCCCCCAAATCTCCCCCTTTTCTCAGACATCGCCATCCCGGCCAATCTCCGCTGCGGGATCCAGGACGAGCCTTAGCCACGCCCATTTCCGGCCGAAGCCACGCCTCCTTTACAGAAACCCCCCCACTCCATTTTCGGCTAAACCACGCCCCCTTTGGCGAGGCCACGCCCCGTCTCGTTTCAACCCCCCCAGCGCGTGGCCCCGCCCCCTTTTTGCCGTTCCGCCAATAAAAAAAAGCGGATCCGGAACGAGGCTGGAGTGGGCGTGGCTTTTATTGGGGGTGGAGGGAAAGAGGGCGTGGCCCGGCGTGGGAAAAGGGGGCGTGGCCGCTTCTCACGGTTCGGCCCCGCCCCCCCATGTTGCCCCCAGGTGCGGGCGGAACCGGCGCGTCCAGGTGAGCGCGATGACGTCACCGCCGAGGCCACGCCCCCCCCGCCCCCGCCGGGCCCGGCGCGCGCGGAGCTCGGGGGGCGCCGGGGGAGGGGGAGGGGGAGGCCGGAGCTGACCTTTGACCCCTCCCGTGCCTTCCTCCCATGGTGCAACGCGGCGGGGGGGACAGAGACCCCTCCCCCCGGCGGGTGAGACTGGGGGGAACTGGGAGGGACTGGGATCAAACTGGGATAAACTGGGAAAGGGTTAAAGGGGGGCTCGGGGTTACTGGTTTGTACTGGGAGGGGATTGGGGGGGACTGGGATCAAACTGGGAGAGACTGTGATCAAACTGGGAGGCGTTTGGGGTTACTGGTTTGTACTGGGAGGGATTGGGGGGGACTGGGGGATACTGGGATAACCTGGGAGGGACTGGGAAGGGGTTAAAGGGGGATTTGAGGTTACTGGTTCATACTGGGAGGGGACTGGGGGGACTGGGATCAAACTGGGAGGGACTGGGAAAGGGTTTGGAGTTACTGGTTTGTACTGGTTTACACTGGGAGGGGATTGGGGGGGACTGGGAAAGGGTTAAAGGGGGGGTCGGGGTTACTGGTTTGTACTGGGAGGGACTGGGAGTGGATTGGGGGGCAACTGGGGGATAATGGGATAAACTGGGAGGGACTGGGAAAGGGTTAAATGGGGGTTCGGGGTCACTGGTTTGTACTGGGAGGGACTGGGAGGGGGTCACTGGTCTGTACTGGTCTGTACTGGTCTGTACTGGTCTGTACTGGGGCCGTCTCCATTCCAAACTGGTCTGAACTGGGATCCAGGACGGGCCCGAGGCGGAGCTGGAGAGGCTGAGGCTGGAGGTGCGCCCCTCCCCCACCCATTCCATGGCCCCTCCCCCACCCCATGACGTCATCACCAACCCCCTCCCCCCCCTCCTTCAGGACGAGCCCCCCCCCGAAGAAGGAGGGGGGGGAGGGGCAGAGGCGACGTCGGAGGCGGGGGCGGGGCCGGCGGTGACGTCGGAGGCGGTGACGTCGGAGGCGGTGACGTCACCGCAGGCGGCGGTGACGGCGGGGGGGCAGGTGCGGCCCCTCCCCCACCCAATGCCGGGGGTGGTTGGGGGGAAATTCGGGGAAAATTCGGGGAAAATTTGGGAAAAATTCGGGGAAAATTTGGGGGAAAATTTGGGAAAAATTTGGGGGAAATTCAGGGGAAATTTGGGGAAATTCGGGAGAAATTCGGGGGAAATTTGGGGAAAAATTTGGGGGGAAAACTGGGCAAATTTTGGGGAAAAATTTGGGGGAAATTCAGGGGAAATTTGGGGGGAAATTTGGGGAAAATTTTGGGGAAATTTTGGGGAAAATTCGGGAGAAATTTGGGGAGAATTTGGGGGAATTTGAGGAAAAATTTGGGGGAAATTCAGGGGAAATTTGGGGGAAATTTTTGGGGGAGATTTTGGGTTGATTTTCCCGATTTTGGGTTGATTTTTCCCCATTTTTCCCCATTTTGGTTGATTTTTCCCGTTTTTTTCCCCATTTTTGGTTGATTTTTCCCGTTTTTTCCCCGTTTTGGGTTGAATTCTCCCGTTTTTCCCGATTCTGGCCGTTTTCGCCCCATTTTTCCCAGCTGATGTTCTCGCACCGCACCGATCGCAGTTGGATCCTCCTGGGGCCCCCCTGCGAGCGCCCCCGGGTGCTGGCGCTGAGCAGCTCGGTCAGGGTGAGTGACCAGAGTGACCAATGGGTGACCAATGAGTGACCAATGGGTGACCACTGAGTGACCAATGACCAATGAGTGACCAATGAGTGACCAATGAGTGACCAGAGTGACCAATGAGTGACCAATGAGTGACCAGAGTGACCACAGAGTAACCAATGAGTGACCAATGAGTGACCAATGAGTGACCAGAGAGACCAATGACCAATGAGTGACCAGAGAGTGACCACTGACCAATGGGTGGCCAATGAGTGACCAATGAGTGACCAGAGAGACCAATGACCAATGAGTGACCAGAGAGACCACAGAGTGACCAATGAGTGACCATTGAGTGACCCCTCCATGACCCCTCCGTGACCCCTCCATGACCCCTCCGTGACCCCTCCGTGACCCCTCCGTGACCCCTCGGCCCCTCCCCCCAGGGCTCCATTGGTCTCCAAAGGTCCGAGAGCCTCCCCCGCCGCCGGGGTGGGGGAGGGGAGAGGCCGGGAACGGGGCCCCTCCCCCACCCCCAAGCCCCGCCCCGCCCCCGCTCCCAACACGGTGAGGGGGAGGGGCTTGGGGAGTGGGGGGCGGGGCTTGGGGGATGGGGGAGGGGCGGGATTTTGGGGGGGATTTTGGGAGGATTTGGGGTGGGGGAGGGGCGAAATTTGGGGGGGATTTGGGGGGGTTGGCGTGGGGGAGGGGCGGGAGTTTGGGGTGGGGTTTGGGGAGGATTTGGGGTTTTTTGGGGTGGGATTTGGGGTTTTTTTGGGGGGAGGATTTTGGGTTTTTTGGGGAGGATTTGGGGTTTTTTTGGGGGGTATTTTGCTTTCTTTGGGGGCAGGATTTTGGGTTTTTTGGGGAGGATTTTGGGTTTTTTGGGAGGATTTTGTGGGAGATTTTGGGGTTTATTTGGGGGGAATTTTGGGGCTTATTTGGGGGGGATTTTTGGGCAGTTTTGGGTGGAATTTTGGGGGTTTTTGGTGCTGATTTGCCCCCCCAGGTTCTCTGGGGCTGCCGCTGGACCCTGAATCATACAGGTGAGCTGGGGGTGACCCCAAAAATGCCCTAAAACACCCCAAAACTGACCCTAAAATTGGCCTAAAACTGGCCCCAAACTGACCCTAAAACACCCCAAAACTGACCCAAAAATTACCCCAGAACTAAACCTAAAATTGACCCTAAAATACGCAAAATCTGATCCTAAAACTGGTCCAAAACAGACCCCAAAAATGACCCAAAAGTGACCCCAAAACTGACCTAAAACTGACCCCAAAACTAAACCTAAAATTGACCCTAAAATACGCAAAATCTGATCCTAAAATTGGTCCAAAACAGACCCCAAAACTGACCCTAAACTGACCCAAAAGTGACCCCTAAACCACCCCAAATTTAGCCCAAAACTGACACCAAAACTGATCCTAAAATTGATCCCAAAACTGATCCAAAACTGACCCCAAAACCATCCCTAAAACTGGCCCTAAAACCGACCCTAAACCATATCAAAAGCACCCCAAAAATGCCCCAAAAATGACCCAAAAGTGACCCTAAACCACCCCAAATTTAGCCCAAAACTGACACCAAAACTGATCCTAAAACCAACCCTAAGACTGACCCTAAACCACCTCAAAAGTGCCCCAAAAATGACCCAAACCTGACCCAAAACTGACCCTAAACCACCTCAAAAATGACCCAAAAATGACCCAAAACTGACCCTAAACCACCTCAAAAGTGACCCAAAAATGCCCCAAAAATGACCCAATAATGACCCCAAAACTAAACCTAAAACTGACCCTAAAATACGCAAAACCTGATCCAAAAATAGGCCCAAATCAGATCCCGAAACTACCTCAAATTTAGCCCAAAACTGACCCAAAACTGACCCTAAAACCGACCCTAAAACTGACCCTGAAGTGACCCCAAAGCACCCCAAAAATTCGCCCCAAACTGACCCCAAAACCATCCCTAAAACTGACCCTAAAACCGCCCCTAAACCACTTCAAAAGTGCCCCAAAAATGACCCAAAATGACCCAAAGCAGACCCAAAACCACCTCAAAAATCACCCCAAAATGCCCCAAAAATGCCCCAAAAGTGCCCCAGAATCCCCCCAGTAACCCCAGTTTGCCCAGTGCCTGTCTCCAATTGGCCCAACTGGAGCTGCGGGTCCGGGAGGCCTTGGCCGAGCGCGAGCGGCTCCTGCGCGCCAGGGTAGGGGGCGTGGCCTCGGGGGGGGGGGCGTGGTCATGCTGGGAGTGGCTTGGTTGGGTGTGGTCATGGTGGGAGGGGTGTGGGTGGGTGTGGTCCTGGCGGGAGTGGGCGTGGCCTAAAAAGGGAAATTTAAACAATTTAATGCATTGTGGGGGTGTGGTTTAATTGGCCTGTGGGCGTGGTTTGGTTGGGTGTGGTCTTTGTGGGCGTGGCTTGGGCGGTGGGCTCTTGGGGCGGGCGTGGCGGAAAATGGAGGGGTTATCATGTCATATTAGGGCGTGGCAATGTTATTTAAATGATTTTGTGGGTGTGGCTTAACAGGGTGTGGGCGTGGCTTGGAAGGGGGAGGTCCTGGTGGGTGTGGTCAGGGGTGGGCCTGTCCTAAAATGGGCGAATTTGGTGAATTATGGGGGTGTGGTTTAAATGATTGGAAGCGTGGCTTAATTGGGGCTGTGGTCTGTGATGGGCGTGGCTTTGTGGGTGTGGTCAAAGGGGGCGTGGCTTCACTGCCCCCCAAACTGCAGGAAGCTCGAAAAGCTGTCAAGGCCCCGCCCACCACGGACACGCCCATTTCTGATGCCGCCCCGCCTGCTACAGCACAAGCCACGCCCCCTCCAGCTCAGGCCACGCCTCCTCCTGAGGTGACTCCGCCCCCTCAATGATTGAATTTTGGCGGGGGGTTTGAGGAGATTTTGGGCGGATTTTTGGGGACATTTGGGGGGAATTTGGGGTGGATTTTTGGGGGGATTTTTGGGAGATTTTTGTGTGATTTTTTTTGGGAGATTTGAGGGGGATTTAGGGAGGAATTTTGAGGGGATTTTGGGGAGATTTCGGGTGGATTTTGGGGGAATTTTTTGGGTGGATTTTATTATTTTTAGGGGATTTGGGAGCCAATTCATCATTGGATTTTATGCGGATTTTGGGGGGATTTTTGGGGAGATTTTTTTAATTTTATTTTTAGGGGATTTGGGGGAATTTATGAGTGGATTTTGGGGAGATTTTGGGGGGATTTTTTGGGGGATTTTGGGGAGATTTTTTATTATTGTTTTTAGGGGATTTGGGGCAAATTTATCGTTGGATTTTATGCACAATTTGGGGTGGATTTTGGGGGGATTTTTTGGTGGATTTTTCAATAATTATTTTTAGGGGATTTGGGGGCCAATTCATCGTTGGATTTTATGCAGATTTGGGGTGGGTTTTTTAGACGATTTCATGTCAATTTGTGGAAATTTTTGGGCGATTCATTTGGGAATCATTTCGGGAAATACTTCGGGCCTTCCCTACCCCGATTTTCCGACCATTAACTCCAATTATTTTTATTTTTCGGGGGGGATTTTTCCAGCCCGACCTCCTCTGCGCCCTCCGGGCCCGCGGGCACCGCCCCGAGGCCGTCGGGGGCCTGAGGATTTTGGGGGGGTCCCTGAGGGGTCCCCTCACCAAAATGGGCGGGAGAATCAAGACCTGGAGGCGCCGCTGGTTCCACCTGGACCCCCAGAGGAGGGTCCTGGCCTATTATGGGGGTACTGGGGGGGCATTTTGGGGCATTTTGGGGAGGTCTGGGGGAGATTTTGGGGTCATTAAAGGGGGTGGGGTGTGGGGTTTGGGGTGAATATTTGGGGTCTGGGGCCTATAGGGAAAATATTGGGGGGTTTTGGGGCCCTGCATGGAGGTCCAGGGTGGGTTGGGGGCATTTTGGGGAAATATTGGGGGGTTTTGGGGCCCAATATGGGGTTCCAGGGTGGGTCTGGGGGCTATAGGAGAAAACTGGGGGGGTTTTGGGGCCCAATATGGGGGTCCAGAGTGGGTCTGGGGCAATTTTGGGGAAATATTGGGGGGTTTTGGGGCCCAGTATGGGGGTCCAGGGTGGGTCTGGGGCAATTTTGGGGAAAACTGGGGGGGTTTTGGGGCCCAGTATGGGGGTCCAGGGTGGGTTTGGGGACATTTTGAGGAAATATTGGGAGGTTTTAGGGCCCAGTATGGGGGTCCAGGGTGGGTTTGGGGACATTTTGAGGAAATATTGGGAGGTTTTAGGGCCCAGTATGGGGGTCCAGGGTGGGTCTGGGGGCTATAGGGGAAAACTGGGTGCGTTTTGGGGCCCTGCATGGGGGTCCAGGGTGGGTTTGGGGGCATTTTGGGGAAATATTGGGGGGTTTTGGGGCCCAGTATGGGGGTCCAGGGTGGGTTTGGGGGCTATAGGGGAAAACTGGGGGGGTTTTGGGGCCCAATATGGGGGTCCAGGGTGGGTTTGGGGGCTATAGGGGAAATATGGGGGGGTTTTGGGGCCCAATATGGGGGTCCAGGGTGGGTTTGGGGGCATTTTGGGGAGGTACCTGGTGAAATATTGGGGTACAGGGGATGGAGGCAGATCTGGAAATGGCTTTTGGCTTCCCCCCACCATTTTCATATTCCCCAGACCAAGCCCAAACGAAGCTCAAGGGCGTCATCTACTTCCAAGCCATCGAGGAGGTTTGGTACGACCCCGGCCGCGTGGCCGGAAAGGTGAATTAAAAAAAAAAAAAAAACAAAAAAAAACCAAAACAACTAAAAATCTGTGAATTTCGGGGATTTTGAGCGGGGAGGGGACATTAAAGGGGGTGGAACCGTCATGGCTGAGCCCAAAATGGCCTCCCCAGAGCCCCAACCCGCGCCTCACCTTCTGCCTCAAGACCTACGAGCGCCTGTTCTGGCTGGTGGCGCCCAGCGCCGAGGCCCTGAGGATCTGGATGGACGCCGTGCTCACCCTCACCCGCGGCGCCGCCGCCTTCTGACGCTTTTCCCTTTGTATTTCCCTTTTCTCTCCATATTTCCCTTTTTCTCTCCATATTTCCCTTTTCCTCTTCATGGTTTCCCAACTTTTCCCCTCGTATTTCCCTTTTCTCTCCATATTTCCCTTTTCCCCTCATGTTTTACCACCTTTTCCCCTCACGTTTTCCCGCCCTTTTTTCTCCCCTCACGTTTTCCCGCCCTTTTTTCTCCCCTCACATTTTCCCGCCCTTTTTTCTCCCCTCACGTTTTCCCGCCCTTTTTTCTCCCCTCATGTTTTCCCGCTCTTTTTCCCCCTCATATTTCCCTTTTCCCCTCATATTTCTCTTTTCTCTTCATATTTCACCACCTTTTTCCCTCATATTTCTCTTTTCATATTTCCCTTTTTCTCTTCATGTTTTACCACCTTTTCCCCTCATATTTCCCTTTTCTCTCCATATTTCCCTTTTCCCCTCACGTTTTCCCGCCCTTTTTTCTCCCCTCACGTTTTCCCGCTCTTTTTCCCCCTCATATTTCCCTTTCCCCCTCATATTTCTCTTTTATCTTCATAATTCCATTTCCCCTCATGTTTTCCCACCTTTTCCCCTCATGTTTCCCACATTTTTCCCCTCACATTTTCCCGCTCTTTTCCTCCCTCATATTTCCCTTTCCCCTCACATTTTTTCTGCCTTTTCCCCTCACGTTTCCCTTTTCCCCTCATCTTTTCCCCTCACATTTCCCACCATTTTCCCCCCTCATGTTTTTCCCTGCCTTTTTCCCCCTCATATTTCCCTTTTTTCGCCTCACATTTCCAGCCCTTTTCCCCTCAAATTTTTGGCCTTTTCCCCTCATGTTTCCCATTCTTTTCCCCCTCACATTTTCCCGCCCTTTTCCCCCTCATATTTCCCTTTTCCCCCTCATATTTCCCTTTTTTCTCCATATTTCCCTTTTCCCCTCATTTTCCTGCCCTTTTCCCCTCAAAATCCCCCCCAAACTGGGACCCCCCTGCCCTTTACTGGGAGCTTCTGGCTCCGCCCCCTTTTGTATTTATTAAAGGTTTTTTGGGACAAAAATCTCCTTTTTTTGGTCATTTTTGGGGGAGGGGTGGTTGTGGGAGAGGGGCTGGCTGAGCCCTAATGAGGTTTTGCTAATGATGTTTGTTAATTACAGTGAATAAAATTAAATATTGCTAAAATTGTAATAATGGTTGGTAATTGTATTGGTAATTAGGATGCCAGGGTAAAATAATAATAATAATAACAATAATAATAACAATAATAATAACAATAATAATAACAATAATAACAATAATAATAATAATAATAATAATAATAATAATAATAATAATAATAATAATAATAATAATAATAATACCCTTAATTATAATCACCGATTAGAGTGAATAAAATTTAATATTATTAAAATAATTTTAATAGTAGGTAATTATATTGGTAATTATGACTTAAGGGAATAATAATGATAATGATAATGATAATGATAATGATAATTATAATAAAGTTATTAATAATATTATTAATAATAATTAATAATATTTCTAATAATAATAGAAAAATATTATGAAAAATAATTAAAATATAACAAAAAAAACCCCCAAAACACAGGGAAAAAATAATTCAAACCCAATTAAAAACCTTCAAATAATTAACCTCAAATTTACCAATTTTTTACCACCAAATTCCCTTCAAAAATCCCAAATTTCCCCCAAAAAACGACTCCGGCACCAGCGCTCAAGCCACACCCATTTATTGCAGAGCAAGCCCCGCCCTCAGCGGAGGAGGGGCAGCAGCAGGAAGGGGAGGAGCCACCCGGGCCCGCCCAGTGATTGGCCCCGCCCCACCGGGCCCTTGATCCCGTCTTTGCGCCCCATTGGCCGCCTGGGGGCCACGTGACCGGCGGCCATCTTGTCTCCATCAGCCATCTTGTCTCCGTCGGCCATCTTGTCTCCATCGGCCATCTTGTCTCCGTCGGCCATCTTGTTTCTGTCGGCCATCTTGTCTCCATCGGCCATCTTGTCTCCGTCGGCCATCTTGTTTCTGTCGGCCATTTTGTCTCCGTCAGCCATCTTGTTTCCGTCGGCCATCTTGTTTCCGTCGGCCATCTTGTCTCCGTCGGCCATCTTGTCCCTGGTGACCATCCTGCCACTGGCAGCCATCTTGTCTCCATCACCAATCTTATCCCCATCAGCCATTTTGCCCCCGTCCGCCATTTTGCCCCCATCAGCCATTTTGCCCCCGTCCGCCATTTTGCCCCCATCCGCCATCTTGCCCCCGGCAGCCATCTTGCCCCCAGCAGCCCTCTTGCCCCCGGTGCCCACATCACGCTCAGGCGCAGCCGTTTTCCCATCACCACCACCCACGTGATCACCGGCGGCCATATTGCCACCACCACCGGCGGCAGCCATCTTGCCGCGGGTGCCATTTTTCCCGCCCCCGTCCGCCGTGGCGTTATCGGGCGCGGCCGTGGGGGCGTGGCCGTGCGGCAGCAGCTCCAACCGGGGCAAATCGGGCGAGAACAAACTCTTGTCGGCCATCTTGTCGTTGCAGAGGTCGCCACGGCAACAGGAGCCGGCCAATGAGGCGTCGGCGTCGCCGCGGCGCTCGGGGGCGCAGCCGCCATCGGGGACGCAGCCCCGCAGCTCCCGCCACAAGGTGAGGTTACCTGAGGGAGGAGGGGGGCGCGGTTTAGCGCGAAGTGGGCGGGGCTTAGAGCAGAGGGGGCGGGGTTTCGGGGGCTCACCTGCGCGCAGGGTGACGTTGCCATGGAAACAGGCGCGGAGGTCGCCGTAGCAATGGACGATGGTGGTGGGGGGGCAGGGCCCGGCCTCGGGGCAGCCATAGCAGCGCAGGCCGTTGGGGGAGGGGGCGGAGCTGTTGGCTGGGGGGAGGGGCCAGGGGGAGGGGTCAGGGGGAGGGGTCAGGGGGGTCACCCCACAGACCCCTCCCCAAATCCCTGCACTGAGAGAGGCCCCGCCCCCCCAGCGCCTTCCCAGTACATCCCAGTATAAACCAGTCAGCCACAATCTCCTCCCGGCTCCGCCCACTCCCCTCCCAGTATATCCCAGTCCCTCCCAGTATAAACCAGTAACCCCAAATCCCCCTTTAACCCTTTCCCAGTCCCTCCCAACCACTCCCAGTCCCCTCCCAGTCCCTCCCAGTATAAACCAGTAACACCAAATCCCCCTTTAACCCTTTCCCAGTCCCTCCCAGTTTATCCCAGTCCCTCCCAGTCCCCTCCCAGTATAAACCAGTAACACCAAATCCCCCTTTTACCTTTTCCCAGTCCCTCCCAGTCCCTCCCAATCCCCTCCCAGTCCCTCCCAGTCCCCCCCAGTCCCTCCCAGTGCCCCCCAGTGCCCCGTACCGGCCGGGGGCGGTTCCTGCTGCCCCCCCTGGGGCAGTTCCCGCTGCCGTTGCCCCCCCAGGGGCAGTTCTCCGTTGCACGCCTCCCCCCGGCAGTTGCGGCGCCGCTCGAAGGCCACGAGGCCGGGCAGGGTCAGGGCCCTGGCCAGCGACCCCGGCTGACCCCGGCCACACCCACGCCAGCCCAGGGTCAGCTGACCGTGGCCTGGGGGGTCAGAGGTCACAGGGGTCAGTGGGGGAGGGGTCAGTGGGGGCATTTGGGGGCATTGGGGAGGGGTGGGATGGACTGGGAGGGGACTGGGAGGGACTGGGGAAGGGTTAAAGGGGGATTTGGGGTTACTGGTTTGTACTGGGAGGGGACTGGGATAAACTGGGATAAACTGGGATGGACTGGGAGAGGGATGGAATGGACTGGGATGGACTGGGAGGGGATTGGGAGACAATGGGAGGGACTGGGAAAGGGTTAAAGGGGGGATTTGGAGTTACTGGTTTATACTGGGAGGGACTGGGGAAGGGTCCAGGGTGGTTTAGCCCATACTGGTCTATACTGGGAGAGCCTGGGGAAGGGTATTAGGGGGGATTTGGGGTCACTGGTTTATACTGGTCTATACTGGGAGGGGATTTGGGGCCATGGGAGGGCCTGGGGAAGGGTTCAGGGGGGATTTGGGGTTACTGGTCTGTACTGGTCTGTACTGGTCTATACTGGGAGCCCGCACTCACTCCAGGTCACGGCCGCCAGGGCCTCCCCGCAGACGTCGCTGTCGGGACAGGCGACATCGGTGACGCCGCGGCAGGAGACGCCATCATCATCATCATCGTCACCGCAGCTGAGGCAGCGCAGCCCCAGAGATCCTGCCCCATAGATCGGGGACCCATAGGTCAGGGACCCCAAAAACTGCCCCATAGAGCCCTGCCCCATAGAGCCCTGCCCCATAGAGCCCTGCCCCATAGAGCCCTGACCCCAAAAACTGCCCCATAGATCCACCCCATAGGTCAGGGACCCATAGATTCTGCCCCATAGATCAGGGACCCCAAAAACTGCCCCATAGAGCCCTGCCCCATAGAGCCCTGACCCCAAAAACTGCCCCATAGATCCACCCCACCATCATCATCCTCACTGCAGCTGAGGCAGCGCAGCCCCATAGATCCTGCCCCATAGATTAACCCTATAGAGCCCTGCCCCATAGACCAGTGACTCCATAAACTGCCCCATAGATCCACCCTATAGAGCCTGTCCCACATCCCACCCCATAGATCACTGGCCTCATAAACTGCCCCATGGAGCCCTGAGCCCATAAACTGCCCCATAGATCCACCCCATAGATCACTGCTCTATAGATCAGTGCCCCATGGGGCCCTGACCTCATAAACTGCCCCATAGATCAGTGACCCCACACATCCCTGCCCCATAGATCAGTGCCCCCATAAATCCCACCCCATAGACCCCTGCCCCATAGATCAAGGCCCCATAAACTGCCCCATGGGGCCCTGACCTCATAAAGTGCCCCACAGATCAGTGACCCCACACATCCCACCCCATAGATCAGGGCCCCACACATCCCTGACCCCATAAACTGCCCCTAAACTGCCCCCATAGATCAGTGACCCCACAAATCCTACCCCATAGATCAGTGCCCCATAGATCCCACCCCACAGAGCCCTGACCCCATAGATCAGTGCCCCATAGATCAGTGCCCCATAGATTCCCATCCCATGGATCCCCACCCCCCACATTCCCACCCCACACCTCCCCAACCCCACCCCACGCGTCACCGGCCCCGAACGCCCCGAATGTCACCGCGCCCTCCCCGCGGGCCCGGACGTGCCCCGGCCTGTCCTGCCCGACCCACGGCACGCCCTGAACCCCCCTGCCCCATAGATCCTGACCCCGCCCCATGGAAACCCCCCCTGCCCCATAGAAACCCCCCTGGCCCATAGAGCTCAGCCCTAAATCCCCCTGCCCCATAGATCTGATCCTGCCCCATAGATCTCAGCCTTGACACCCCCCCTGCCCCATAGATCTGACCCTGAACACCCCCTGCCCCACAGATCCCGGCACTGGCACTGCCCTGCCCCACAGATCTGACCCCAATCTCTCCCTGCCCCATAGATCTGACCCTAAATCCCCCTGTCCCACAGATCTGATCCTGACCCATAGATCTGACCCTGCCCCATAGATCTCAGCCCTGAACGCCCCCTGCCCCATAGATCCTGACCCCTAAACCCCCCTGCCCCACAGAGCTCAGCCCTGACAACTCCCCTGCCCCACAGATCCGACCCCAAACACCCCTTTTCTGCCCCACAGACCCCTGCCACACCCCTCTATCTGCCCCACATCCCCCTGACCCACAGATTTCAGCCCTGAACCCCCCCGCCCCATAAATCTGACCCCAAGACCCCTTGCCCCATAGCTCTGATCACCAACAGACCCTGCCCCATAGATCTGACCCTAAACTCCCCCTGCCCTACAGATCTCAGCCCTGACACCCTCCCTGCCCCACAAGTCCTGACCCCTTCCCACCCCTCAAATACCCCCCAAATTCCCCCCAGGTGCCCCAAATCCCCCCAAATTCCCCCCAAATCCCCCCAAATCCCCCCCGTACCTGGGAGCAGCAGCAGCAGCAGCAGCAGCGGCCGCGCCCCCCCCATGGCCCGGCCCCACATCCCGGCCCGGCCCCGGCCCGTGGGGCAGAACCGCCCCCATTTATGGGAACGGGGCCGGGTGGGGCCGGGTGGGGCCCCCTCGGGGCTCCCCGCCCCACGGCGAGGCCAAGGGAGCCCCACGGGCCCCACGGAGAGGGTTCAGGGAATGGAGAGGGAGAAAAACCCAGAGCTCTGCCCCATAGAAACCCCATAGAAGCCCCATAGAAAAATCTCAAAGTCCCATAGAAAACCCCACAGGAAACCCCACAGGTCTGCCCCATAGCAGGGTCTCAAAGCACTGCCCCATAGAAAATCCCACAGCTTGGCCCCATAGGAAATCTCATAGCACAGCCCCATAGAAACCCCACAGCTCTGCCCCACAGCAGAACCTCAGAGCTCTGCCCCATAGAAAACCCCATAGCCCAGCCCCATAGAAAATCCCAAAGCTCTGCCCTATAGCACAGCCCCCAGAGCTCGGCCCCATAGAAAACCCCATAGAAAACCCCACAGCTCTGCCCCATAGAAAACCCCATAGAAAACCCCAAAGCTCTGCCCCATAGCGGGGCCCTAAATGGTCTCTGCCCCATAGAAACCCCATAGAAACCCCACAGCTCTGCCCCATAGCCCCCCCCCACCCCCGACCCCTCCCCCAATCGCCCCTCCCCCCACCCCTGGGGGTTTTTAACCCTTTCCTGCCCCCACCCCTCCCCCAGATCCATCAATGGGGCGGGGCCGGCCCCACCCTAAACCTGTGGGGCAGCGAGGAGGGGGAGGGGGAGGAGGAGGAGCAGGGGGGGGAGGGGCCCGAGCGAGGGGGGAGGGGCGGCGCTGGGCGGGGCGGGGTCACCGGGGAGGGCGTTGCAAAAATGGCCGCGGCAGCAGCGCAGCCCCATAGGAGCCCCCATAGAGCCCCCCGGCCCCATAGGAGCCCCCATAGAATCCCCCACAGATCCTCCCTGCCCCACAGATCTGCCCGGCCCCATAGAATCCCCTATAGATCCTCCCGGCCCCATAGAGCCCCCCGGCCCCATAGAGCCCCCCGGCCCCATAGGTTCCCCCATAGGATCCCCCGGCCCCACAGAGCCCCCCCAGAGCCCCCCCAGCCCCACGGGGCTCTGGCACCACTCGGGGCTGGCGCAGCCTCGGAGCAGCCACGGGGACCCCGCGGGACCTGGGGGGGGAAATGGGGAGGGGTCAGGGGGGCCCCGGCCCCACAGAGACCCCAGAGAGACCCCAGCCCCATAGAAACCCCATAGAGATCATCCTGCCCCAGAGAGACCCCATAGAGACCCCATAGAGACCCCCCGGCCCCATAGAGACCCCATAGAGACCCCATAGAAAGCCCATAGAAATCCCCACCCCACAGAGACCCCAGAGAGACTCCAGCCCCATAGAAACCCCATAGAGACCCCATAGAGACCCCCCGGCCCCATAGAGACCCCATAGAGACCCCAGCCCCATAGAAACCCCATAGAGATCATCCTGCCCCATAGAGACCCCATAGAGACCCCAGAGACACCCCCAGCCCCATAGAGACCCCTCCCAGCCCTATAGAGACCCCATAGAGACCCCATAGAAATCCCCACCCCACAGAGACCCCAGAGAGACTCCAGCCCCATAGAAACCCCATAGAGATCATCCTGCCCCATAGAGACTCCATAGAAACCCCACAGAGACCCCCTGGCCCCACAGAGACCCCACAGAGACCGCACAGAGACCCCATAGAAATCCCGACCCCATAGAGACCCCCCCAGCCCCACAGAGGCCCCATAGGGACCCCCCCCGCCCCCCCCAATTCCACCCCTCCCCCACCTCCCGTGGCCCCTCCCCCACCTCGGCCCCAGGCGGTGACGCAGCGGCCCCGCCCCCACCCGCAGCGCAGCGGGGCGGGGCCTTCCGAGGGGGCGGGGCCTTCCGAGGGGGCGGGGCCTTCCGAGGGGGCGGGGCCGTCATAGCCCCAGCAGCTCAAGCCTGAGGGCGGCCCGGCCTCTGCCCCAGCATGGACCAGTAAGGACCAGTGCAAACCAGTTTAAACCAGTTCAAACCAGCACAGACCAGTATAAACCAGTGTCCCCGTCACACTGAAATCCCTCCCAGTCGCTCCCAGTATAAACCAGTAACCTCAAATCCCCCTTTAACCATTTCCCAGTCCCTCCCAGTGCCCCAATAATGACCCCAAATTCCCTCCCAGTCGCTCCCAGTATAAACCAGTATCCCCAAATCCCCCTTTAACCCTTTCCCACTCCCTCCCAATCCATCCCAGTTTATCCCAGTGCCCTCCCAATATAAACCAGTAACCCCGAATCTCCATTTAAGCCTTTCCCAGTCCATCCCAGTCCCCCCAAGCCCCTCCCAGTCCCTCCCAGTACAAACCAGTAACCTCAAATCCCCCTTTAACCCTTTCCCAGTCCCTCCCAGTCCCTCCCAGTTTATCCCAATCCCATCCCAGTCGCTCCCAGTCCATTCCCAGTCGCTCCCAGTATAAACCAGTAACCCCAAATCTCCCATTAACCCTTTCCCAGTCCCCACCAGTTTATCCCAGTCCCTCCCAATCCCATCCCAGTCACTCCCGGTTTATCCCAATCCCCTCCCAGTACAAACCAGTAACCCCAAATCCCCCATTAACCCTTTCCCAGTCCCCCCAGTCTCACCCAGTTCGCACTGGGCGCTCTCGCAGCACTTCAGCGCCACCCGGCGGCCGCGGCCGGAATCGAACGCGAGGAGGCCCCGGCAGGGCCCGGCCTGGCCACACCCCCGGAGCCGCCGCCCCTCCCCCTCTGCGGGGTCACGGGGCGGGGTCACGGGGCGGGGTCACGGGGGTGGCCCCGCCCACATAGGGAAAAAAAAAAACCCGACCCACATCCCCCCAAACCCCGCCCCCAGGCTAAAAACCTCCTCCCACCCCCGATGTGGCCACGCCCCCTTTTCCATGCTCCTCCCATGCACACAAACCCCCTCCCCCCACTGTGGCCCCGCCCACTTCTCCAGCCCCTCCCCAACCCCTCCCCCCTCAAAACCCCTCCCCCCACTTTCTCTGGCCCCGCCCCCCGGCCCCTCCCCCACCTCCATCGGGTCCCCTGCTGATGACGTCAATGCAGCGATCCTGGGGGCGGGGACAGGGCAGCGCCGGGAGGGGGGAGGGGCAGAAACCGTCACAGGTGGGGCAGAGCCGGGGGGCGGGGCCTGGACCGGGATAAACCAGGATAAACCAGTTTGGACCAGTTTGGACCAGTATGGACCAGTATGGACCAGTATAAACCAGTACAACCCCCCTCACTCACCGGTTCCGTTGCTGGGCGTGTCGTGGGCGTGGCTCCCGCCGGGCCCCGCCCCGCCGTCCTTTGGCCCCTCCCCCCAGCGCTCCTCGCGCAGCGTCACGAGCTCCCCGCGGGATCGGAACGTGATGACGACATCTGGCGGGCCCGTGACGTCACAGCCGCTCTCCTCCCGCCGCAGCTCGAGCCCGTCTGGGGGCGGGGGGGGAGGGGTGGGAACCAAGGAGGGGTGGGGGAGGGGGAGTGACCCCGCCCCTCCCTCTTGGCCCCTCCCCCTTTGCCCCTCCCCCCGGTACCTCTGAGTGACGTCAGCGTCGTGCGGCGGCAAACGGCGCGGGGGGCGGGGCAGAGGGCGGGGCGGCAGCCGGTGACGTCACAGAGGGGACAGCGCAGGGCGGGGACGGCTGGGGAGGGGGGGAGGGGGAGAGGGGGGAGGGGTGAGACCCCCACCCCCACCCCCCGAAAAAAAGAGGAAAATTTAAAAAAAAAATTCCCGCCCCTCCCCCACCCTCAGGTGCGCCCATGTGGGGGAGGGGTAAAAGGTGGGGGAGGGGTAAAAGGTGGGGGAGGGGCACAGGGTGGGGGACACCCCTCAAAACCCTCCCCCCCCCCCCAAAAAACCCCCAAAAAATTCCCCAAAAAATTTCCCCGCCCCTCCCCCACCCAGAGGTGACCCGGAGGGGGTGGGGGAGGGGTTTCCGGGGTGGGGGAGGGGTTACCTGTTCCCAGCAGCCCCCAGGCCATGACCCAGCCCCACCCCCACCCCATCCTCGGGCGATTTTGGGGGCCCCTCCCCCAACCCCCCGGGGGTTTTTTGGCGCCGTTTTTATAACGATGGGGAAGGGGGGGGCGGGGCCGAGCGCAAACCACGCCCACCCCCTCCCCCCCCCTCCATTCCCCCCTCCCCCCCCTGAATTTCCTCTTTTTGGGTTTTTTTTTGGGGCAGGAAATGGGGAAATGAGGAGTGGGGGAGGGGCGGGATGGAGGCGGGGGAGGGGCCTAGCCCGCCCCTCCCCCCCGTTCATTGACACCACTCGGAGCTGACCAATCAGAGACGCTTTATTTAAATGAGGGGGAGGGGCCAATAAATAGGGCCTGGGGTGGGGGAGGGGCGCTCAGGGCAGCAGGAGGGGGAGGGGCAGCAGGAGGGGGAGCAGGAGGGGGAGGGGCGTGGAGGAGAAAGGGGCGGAGCTTTGGAGGCCCGGGGGGGGAGGGGCGGCAGTGACCGGGAAAGCCGCGTGGGGGGCGGGGCCTCGGCAGGGGGGCGGGGCCTCCCCGGCCATGACGTCACCGCCCGGCGCCACCATGATGGCGTCGGCTCCGGAAGGGGCGGAGCTTGCCGGCGGTGACGTCATCGGGGCGGGGGGGGCGGCGGCGCTCCAGGAGCAGCCGGGGTCGGGGGGCGGGGCCGCGGCCTCTGTGGTGACGTCACGGCCGTTGGCCACCAGGGATTGGTCACCCCCTGGGGGCGTGGTCTCGGGTGACGTCACCGTGGTGGTGGTGGCATCTCCGGGGGCTTCATTGAGGTGCCCCAAAGTGTCCCCAGGGCCACCGGTGACATTGGGCGGGGCCGTCCCCTCCGTGGTGACGTCACTGCCATTGGCCAACAGGGATTGGTCGCCTCCTGGGGGCGTGGTCACAGGTGCCACCACCGTGGTGGCATCTCCAGGAGCTTCATTGAGGTGTCCCAAAGTGTCCCTGGGGTCACTGGTGGCACCTGGGTCACCTGTCCCCTCCATGGCCACGTCCCCACTGGTGCCCACCAGGACTTTGTCACCTCCTGCTGTCGCTGTCACGGGTGCCACCACGGTGGTGGCATCTCCAGGGGCTTCAGGGACGCGTCCCAAAGTGTCCCAGGAGCAGTTGGTGGCACCGGGCTGGGCCGTCCCCTCCATGGCCACGTCCCCACCGTTGCCCACCAGGGCTTTGTCACCTCCTGGTGTCATTGTCACGGGTGCCACCACGGTGGTGGCATCTCCAGGGCCTTCGGTGACGCGTCCCAAAGTGTCCCCAGGGCCACAGAGGACGCGTGTCGCCTCTGTCCCCTCCATGGCCACGTCACCACCATTGGCCAGGAGCATCTTGTCACTTCCTGGGGACACTGGGACAGAGGTCACCGTGGTGGCGGCATCTCCATGGACTTCATTGAGGTGTCCCACGATGTCCCCAGGGTCACCGGTGACACCTGGGTCACCTGTCACCTCCATGGCCACGTCACTCTGGGTGCCCACCAGCACTTTGTCACCTCCTGGTGTCGCTGTCACAGGTGCCACCACGGTGGTGGCATCTCTGGGGGCTTCATTGAGGTGTCCCAAAGTGTCCCCAGGGCCAGCGGTGACACCGGGCTGGGCCGTCCCCTCCATGGCCACGTCCCCACTGGTGGCCGCCAGGACTTTGTCACCTCCTGGGGACACTGGGACAGAGGTCACCGTGGTGGCGGCATCTCCATAGACTTCATTGAGGTGTCCCACGATGTCCCCAGGGTCACCGGTGACACCCGGATCTTCTGTCCCTTCCACACCGACGTCACTCTGGGTGCCCACCAGCACTTTGTCACTTCCTGGGGACGTGGTCACCGGTGCCACCACGGTGGTGGCATCTCCATGGGCTTCATTGAGGTGTCCCACGATGTCCCCAGGGCCAACAGTGACATTGGGCTGGGCTGTCCCTTCCACACCGACGTCACTCTGGGTGCCCACCAGCACTTTGTCACTTCCTGGGGATGTGGTGACAAAGGTGACCACAGTGGTGGCATCTCCAGGGGCTTCATTGAGGTGTCCCAAAGTGTCCCTGGGGTCACTGGTGACACCTGGGTCACCTGTCCCCTCCATGGCCACGTCCCCACTGGTGGCTGCCAGGACTTTGTCACTTCCTGGGGATGTGGTGACAAAGGTGACCACGGTGGTGGCATCTCCAGGGACTTCATTGAGGTGTCCAACGATGTCCCCAGGGCCACCGGTGACACCCGGATCTTCTGTCCCCTCCACACCGACATCACCTTGGGTGCCCACCAGCACTTTGTCACCTCCTGGTGTCATTGTCACAGGTGCCACCACGGTGGTGGCATCTCCAGGGGCCTCAGTGACGCCTGCCCCGATGTCCCCAGGGCCACAGAGGATGCGTGTCTCCTCTGTCCCCTCCATGGCCACGTCACCACCATTGGCCAGGAGCATCTTGTCACTTCCTGGGGATGAGGTCACAGGCGATGCCACCGTGGTGGCATCTCCGGGGGCTTCATTGAGGTGTCCCACGATGTCCCCAGGGCCACCAGTGACACCAGGCTGGGCTGTCCCCTCCACCTTGATGTCACTCTGGGTGCCCACCAGCACTTTGTCACCTCCTGGTGTCGCTGTCACAGGTGCCACCATGGTGGTGGCATCTCCGGGGGCTTCATTGAGGTGTCCCAAAGTGTCCCCAGGGCCACCGGTGACACCGGGCTGGGCCGTCCCCTCCATGGCCACGTGACCACTGGTGGCCGCCAGGACTTTGTCACCTCCTGGGGACACTGGGACAGAGGTCACTGTGGTGGTGGCATCTCCATGGACTTCATTGAGGTGTCCCACGATGTCCCCAGGGTCACCGGTGACACCCGGATCTTCTGTCCCTTCCACACCGACGTCACCTTGGGTGCCCACCAGCACTTTGTCACCTCCTGGGGGCGTGGTCACCGGTGCCACCACGGTGGTGGCATCTCCAGGGGCTTCATTGAGGTGTCCCAAAGTGTCCCCAGGGCCAGCGGTGACACCTGGGTCACCTGTCCCCTCCATGGCTACATCGCTCTGGGTGCCAACCAGCACTTTGTCACCTCCCGGTGTCACTGTCACGGGTGCCACCACGGTGGTGGCATCTCCGGGGCCTTCGGTGACGCGTCCCAAAGTGTCCCCAGGGCCACAGAGGACGCGTGTCGCCTCTGTCCCCTCCATGGCCACGTCCCCACTGGTGGCTGCCAGGACTTCATCACCTCCTGGGGATGTGGTGACAAAGGTGACCACGGTGGTGGCATCTGCAGGGGCTTCATTGAGGCGTCCCAAAGTGTCCCCAGGGTCACTGGTGACATTGGGCTGGGCTGTTCCTTCCACAGCGACGTCACTCTGGGTGCCCACCAGCACTTTGTCACCTCCTGGTGTCGCTGTCACGGGTGCCACCACGGTGGTGGCATCTCTGGGGGCTTCATTGAGGTGTCCCAAAGTGTCCCCAGGGCCAGCGGTGACAGCTGGGTCACCTGTCCCCTCCATGGCCACATTGCCCTGGGTGCCCACCAGCACTTGGTCACTTCCTGGGGATGTGGTGACAAAGGTGACCACGGTGGTGGCATCTCCGGGGGCTTCATTGAGGTGTCCCACGATGTCCCCAGGGCCCGCGGTGACATTGGGCTGGGCTGTCCCCTCCATGGCCACGTCCCCACTGGTGGCTGCCAGCACGTTGTCACCTCCTGGGGACGTGGTCACAGGTGCCACCACGGTGGTGGCATCTCCGGGAGCTTCATTGAGGTGTCCCAAAGCGCCCCTGGGGTCACCGGTGACACCCGGATCTTCTGTCCCCTCCACACCGACGTCACCTCGGGCGCCCACCAGCGCTTTGTCACCTCCCGGTGTCGCCGTCACGGGTGCCACCGCCGTGGTGGCATCTCCGGGGGCTTCGCTCAGGTGTCCCACGATGTCCCCAGGGCCACTCCCGGGTCCTCGCGTCCCCCCCAGCTCGACGTCCCCCCCGGGTGCCACCACGGCCGCGTCCCCAGCGCCGTCCCCGGAGCAGTTGCTGGCCCTGGGTGTCCCCGGGGGTGTCCCCGATGTCCCCGGGGGCGTCCCCGGGGTCCCCTCGGCTCCTTCGCAGTCCGGGGGCGGCGGTGGGGGAGGGGTCGGCGGTGGGGGAGGGGCGGCCGGGCCGCAGAGCCTGGAGGGGGGAGGGGCGGGGGCGGCCGAGGAGGGGGGAGGGGCACAGAGAGCTGGGGGGGTGGGGGAGGGGAGAAAGGGGGGGGGTCAAGGGGGGGTCATGAAGGGACCCCCCGGAGACCCCAAAACCCCCAAAAAAATCCCAAACACCCCAAAAAGCCCCAAAGAGACCCCAAAAGGGACCCCCGGAGACCCCAAAAAACCCCAAAATCACCAAAGGAGCCCCCAGACCCAAAAGGGACCCCCAGAGACCCCAAAGAGACCCCAAAAAACCCCAAGAGACCCCAAAAAATTCCAAAAGCCCCAAGAAGACCCCAAAAGGGACCCCCCGGAGACCCCAAAAACTCCAAAAGGGACCCCCAAAAAACCCCCTAAAAATAGCAAAGACACCCCAAAAAGGGAACTCCAAAAAGGGAACCCCAAAAACCCTAAAGGAGACCCCAGACCCCAAAAAGCCCAAAAGGGACCCAAAAGAGGCCCCAAAAACCGACCCCAAAAGCCCCCAAAGGACCCCAAATGACCCCCAAAACCTCAAAGGGACCCCCCAAAAATCCCCAAAACCTCAAAGAGGCCCCAAAAGGGGCCCCCAGAGACCCCAAGGGGACCCCAGAGCCAAAAGGGACCCCCCAAATCCCCCATAGAACCCCCCAAAAATCGCCCCACAGACCCCGATAAATCCCATATGGAACCCCATAACACCCCGAATTCCCCCATAGAACCCCTATGGAACCCCATAGCACCCCAAAAAAAACCCCAAATCCCCCCCATAGCACCCCATAAATCCCCCATAGGACCCCCATAAATCCCCCACAAATCCCCCACAGAACCCCAAATTCCCCCATAAATCCCCCACAGCACCCCCTAGCACCCCAAATTTCCCCATAGCACCCCATAAATCCCCCATAGGAGCCCCATAACCCACCCCATAGCACCCCAAAACCCCCATAAATCCCCCATAGCACCCCAAATTTCCCCCATAAAACCCCACGAATCCCCTACAGGACCCCACAAACCCCCCATAGGACCCCCACAACCCACCCCATAGAACCCCATAGCACCCCAAATCCCCCCATAGCACCCCATAAATCTCCCATAGCACCCCATAACCCACCCCATAGCACCCCAAATCCCCCCCCCAGAACCCCAAATTCCCCCATAAATCCCCCATAGCACCCCATAGCACCCCAAATTCCCCCATAAATCCCCCATAGCAGCCCATAGCACCCCATAAATCCCCCATAGCACCCCAAATTCCCCCATAAATCCCCGATAGCACCCCAAATTCCCCCATAGACCCCCATAAATCCCCCATAGCACCCCATAGACCCCCATAAATCCCCCATAGCACCCCATAAACCCCCTCTAACACCCCAAATTCCCCCACAGCTGCCCCACAGCACCCCCGAAAATCCCCATAGATCCCCCCCCCCAAATCTCACCCAGCAGCGCCAGCAGCGCCATCATCCCCATCCTCCTCCTCATCCTCCTCCTCCTCTTCATCCCTCTCGCGTCCATGGCGGGGTCGGGCCCCGCTTGGGGGGAGGGGGGGTCCCTTTATTCCCTTCCCCCCCCCCGCACCCCCAAAATCCGCCCCGTGGGTGGGGGAGGGGCGGCGGCCTCGCCCCTGGAATGTGGGGCGGCCCCGCCCCCGCCCCCCTCAATTATGGGGTACCCGGGCGAGGATCAATTAAAGAAATGGAAATTAATTAATGGGGGCGGCCCCACCCCCAGCCCTGCCCTGCCCCAGTGACCCCGGGAGGGGCCGGAATTTGGGGTCACCCCTCCCCCCCCCCCCCCCAATATCCGGCCCCATGGATTTGGGGTCACCCCCCATATCCGGCCCCACGGATTTGGGGTCACCCCAATGTCCCACCCCATGGATTTGGGGTCACCCTCCATATCCGGCCCCATAGATTTGGGGTCACCCCCATATCCGGCCCCATAGATTTGGGGTCACCCCAATGTCCCACCCCATAGATTTGGGGTCAGCCCCCCCATATCCGGCCCTATAGATTTGGGGTCACCCCCCCTTCCGGCCCCATAGATCTGGGGTCACCCCAATGTCCCACCCCATGGATTTGGGGTCACCCCAATGTCCCACCCCATAGATTTGGGGTTACTCCCCCCTTCCGGCCCCATATATTTGGGGTCAGCCCCCCCATATCCGGCCCCATGGGTTTGGGGTTCTCAGTCCCTCTGCCCCACAGATTTGGGGTCTCTCGAGTGTTCCCCATGCATTTGGGGTACCCTCTGTTCGTGCCCCACAGATTTGGGATCCCCAGAGATTTTGGGGTCCCCCCCAGTCCCTGCTCCACAGATTTGGGGTCCTTGCCCCACAGATTCGGGGTTCTCAGCCCCACAACCCCAGAGATTTGGGGTCTCCCCCTGTCCCGGCCCCCCACATTTGGGGTCTCTCCCCTCTCAGCCCCACAGATTTGGGGTCAATTTCCACAGATTTGGGGTCCCCTCCCGTCCCTGCCCCCCATATTTGGGTTCCCCTCCCCCGCCCCATATTTGCCCGCCGCCCCTCCCCCACTCCCGCTCCGTTCCCACGCCTCAGTTTCGCTCTCGGGGGCGGAGTTTTGGTTCCTCCCGGTCACGTGGTCCCCTGCCGATCACGTGTCCCGCCCGTCACGTGTAACCCCCCCTCCCCCCGGTCTCGGTCACGTGTCCCCATCACGTGTCTCGCGCGCTCTCCTTCCACGTGACCTCCCCTCCCCCACGCTCCCGTTTCCCGCCAGGGGGCGCCGGAAGCTCGGGGTGGGCGTGGCCTGGGGGCTCTTACAAGGGGAAAGGGGAGGGGGCGTAGTTCGCCGTTTGGCCCCGCCCCCCCCGCGCATGCGCGGCGCGGGCGGCGGCGGCGGCGGCTCCGGGAGCGGCTCCGAGCGGTGCGAGCGGCGCGGGGGGGGGAGGGGCGGGGGGAGGGGGGAGGGGCGGAGGGTGGGGGAGGGGCGGAGGGTGGGGGAGGGGCGTGGGGAGCGCGGGAACCCCGCCCCTCCCCCCCCATATCGGCGGCGGCGCACGGGGCATTGTGGGAGGGGGGGGAGGGGCGAAGGGAGGAGGGGGAGGGGCTTATGGGGTGGTGGGCGGGGCTTAGAAAAGGGAAAACGGGGCCTCGGAAGGTGGGAGGGGCCAAAGGGTTGGGGGAGGGGTTTGGTGGTGGTGGGAGGGGCTTGTGGGATTGGGGAGGGGCTTCAGGGGTTGTGGGAGGGGCCTGGGGGGTTGTGGGCGGGGCTTAGAAAGTAGGTAAAGGGGCCTGGAAAGTGGGAGGGGCCAAAGCGTTGAGGGAGGGGCTTGGGGTGTGGGGGATGGGCAGGATGAGGTGGGAGGGGCTTGAGGGGCTGTGGGCGGGGTTTGGGAATGCAAAGCGGGGCTGAGGAGATGGGAGGGGCTTCAGAGTTTGTGGGTGGGGTTTATGGGATGGCGAGAGGCACCTGGCGCCTTTGTGGGCGTGGCTTTTGAGCTGGTGGGAGGGGCTTGTGACCCAGTGAGGGCAGCCCGGGTGTGAGGTGGGCGTGGCTCAGCGTCTGGCAGGCGTGGCTTGGGTCAATATGGGCGTGTCCCACCCCTGGCAGGGCGTGGCCATGATGGCGGCCGGGCGGGGCCCGGGGAGCGAGGACGGAGCCTTCGAGGAGGAGGAGGAGGAGGAGGAGGAGGAGGAGGAAGAAGAAGAGGAAGAGGAGGAGGAGGAAGAGGAGGAAGAGGAAGAAGCGGCCGGCGGTGAGCGGGGGAGGGGCAAAGGGGGAGGGGGGCGGGCCCTAACGGGGAGGGGTGGGGGAGGGGCGCTCACCTGTGCCATCGCCCCTCCCCCATCCCCTCCCACCCCCAGCGCCGCCGGCCCCACCCGAGGACGACGACGGCGAATCAGAGGAGGCCACGTCGGTGACGTCATCGGGGGACAGCGGCGGCGCCCCCTCCCCCCCCGCCAACGGCTGCGCAGGTCAGGCCCCTCCCCCACTTGTGATTGACCCCGCCTCCATTTCTCATTGACCCCACCCCCGTCCTTCACCCTCACACCCTCCCCCACATCTCATTTGCACCGCCCCCTTCCTTTCACTGGCTCCTCCCCCTCGCCCCCCACCCCTTTTCATTGGCCCCTCCCCACCCCGCAGGTTCCCGGACCCGCCCATTGGGGGCGGAGCCTCGGCCCTTCCCGGAGCCGCCCTGTGGGGGAGGGGCCTCCCCGGAAGCCCCCGGAACCGCACCCAGCGGAGGGGGCGTGGCCTCCGCCAGCGGAGGACCCGTGACCACGCCCACAGGGGGCGGGGATTGGCACCGCTGCCCCGAGTGTGGGCGTGGCTTCGGCACCTCGCGGGCGCTCAAGGTTCACCGCAGTTACCACGTGGGCCGGAAGAGGCCCCTCCCCCCGCCCCCCCACGCCCCGCCCCCTCCCCCGGCCCCGCCCCCGCGCTCCCAGAGCCCCTCCCCCGCCCCGTTCAAGTTCCACTACATCTGCGCCGAGTGCGGCCTCGGGTTCGTGGCCCCCGGCGCCCTCGGCGCCCATCGGTGCCACCGGAGCCGCCGCCGCCAGCGCCGCCCCTCCCCCACCGCCCCCGCCGCCCCCCGGGGCCCCTCCCCCCCCCCGCCGCGCCGCCCCGCCCCTCCCCCGCCCAGCCCCGCCCCGCGGAGCCCCGCCCCTTTCCGCTGCACCGAGTGCGCCGGGGCCTTCGGCCTCGTGGCCGAGCTGCACGAGCACTACATGCTGCACGCCAGGGGGGAGCTCTAGGACACGCCCACCGCGAGGGGGACACGCCCACTGCGGGGGGACACGCCCACTGCGAGGGGGACACGCCCACTCGGATTGGAGACACGCCCACTCGGGTTTGGGACACGCCCACCCCGCTCCCCGTGCGGCCCAATGGGGGAGGGAGGAGGAGGAGGAGGCGGTGTCGGCAACAGGAAGTGATGTCATGGAATGCAGGGCGTGGCCTGGTTGATTTTTTAAATATTTGTGTATGGGGGTGGGGGGTGTGTTATGTCGTTGGGTATGATGTCATCGGCGTGACGTCATCAGGGTGGTTTTATTGTGTGACGTCATCGTCGTGACGTCATGAGGGTGGCGCCGCTGTGGCGACATCATCAGGGGCGGTGACGATGGGGGTGACGTCATCGGGAGAGTGGCGCCAGTGTGACGTCATCGCGGTGACGTCACGATGGGGGTGATGTTTGTGGCATGATGTCGTCTGTGACGTCATAGTTGTGACATCATCAGAATAATGGCGTCGTTGTGATGTCATGATGAGTTATGCTCATGGGATGACGACATCAGTGTGACGTCATCGTACTGGCGTCCTTGGGATAAATAGGTCGGTGTGACGTCATCGGTGTGACGTCATTGGGGGGTGTGACATCACGGGGATAATGGCACCGGAGTGACGTCATCAATGTGACATCACCGGGCCTGGTGTTAATTGGGTGATGTCATCGTTGTGATGTCACTGGGATGGTTTTACCGGGTGACGTCATCAGGGTGACATCGACGGGATGACGTCATCAGCGCCAAAGCCCCTCCCCCTTCTCACCGCTGACGTCACATCCACCCCACACAGTGACATCACACCCTCGCGACCAATCACAACCCAGTTCCTCCGCTTTATTCCTTCCCCGCCAAGCCCCGCCCCCTCTCCCCACAAGCCCCGCCCCCTCTCCCCAAGCCCCGCCCTCCTCAGAGCTCGCCCCTGGCATGGCGGATGTAGTGCCGGTGCAACGCCCCCTCCCGGGCGAAGCCCCGCCCACACTCCCGGCACTCCAGCAGTGCGGGGGGCGTGGCTTTCCTGGCGGCGGGCGCGGCCTCCCTGGGCTCCGCCCCCCTGTGGGCGTGGCCGCGCTGGTGGCGCAGCAGCGCCGGGGAGGAGCCGAAGGGGCGGGCGCAGACGAAGCAGACGAAGAGCGACCCCCGCAGGCCCAGGGCGAAATCGCGCGGGTGCTGGCGCTTGGCGTGGCGGGCGGCGAAAATGGCGTCGGGGAAGGTGATCAGACACCTGGGGCAGTGCTGGGAGCCCGGAGAGTCTGGGGGGACAGACAGACGGACATCAGGACGGACAGATGGACACCCATAAGAACAGACGGACACCCATAGGGACGGACAGACAGCCATAGGGACAGGCGGACGGACACCAGGACAGACGGACACAGCTCAGGATGGACGGGCATACGGACATAGGGACAGGCAGACACCCCTCAGGACAGACAGACAGACACCCATAGGGACAGGCAGATGGACACCAGGACAGACAGACACCCCTCAGGATGGACAGACGGACACAGCTCAGGACAGACAGCCCTCAGGGCAGACAGCCCTTGGGATGGACAGACGGACACCAGGACAGACGGACACAGCTCAGGAAGGACAGACAGGCAGACACCAGGATGGACAGAAACCCCTCAGGACGGACTGACGGACACCAGGACACACGGACACCGCTCGGGGACACTGGGGACACCGTGGGGACACCTGAGGGACACGGGTGACACCACAGGGGACAAAGGGGACACCACAGGGACCCAGCCCAGGGACACTGGGGACATCTCTGGGGGTGGCACTGGGACACAGCCCGGGGCACCCAACCGGTCTGAGGGGACAAAGGGGACAGGGGTGACACCACAGGGGACACCACAGGGACACCCACGGGGACATGGGTGACACCACAGGGGACATGGGGACAGAGGTGACACCCCTGGTTCACCACAGGGACAACCACAGGGACAGAGGTGACACCAAAGGGACACCAGAGGGACATGGGGACAGAGGTGACACCACAAGGGACACCCACAGGGACACCCATGGGGACATGGGTGACACCACAGGGGACAGAGGTGACACCCCAGGGACATGGGGACATGGGTGACACCACAAGGAGCCAGCCCAGGGACATTGGGGACACTGTGGGGGTGGCACTGGGACACCCGGGGACACTCAGGGGGACAAAGGGGACACTGGGGACACTGGGGACACTGAGGGGGTGGCACAGGGACCCAGCCCAGGGACACCTCTGGGGACGCTCGAGGAACCCCCGAGAGACCCTTGGGGACACCTTGGGGACATTTGGGGACACCCCAGGGGTGGCACAGGGACACCCAAGGGACCCTCCTGGGGACATTTGGGGACACCCAGAGCCCCTCCCCCCCCGCCCCTCCCCCACTCACAGGCGGCTCCTCCGCTCCCGGGGGGGCTCCAGGCCCCTCCCCCCCCTCCCCCTCCTTCCTCCTCCTCCTCCTCCTCCTCCTCCGCGGGGTGGGGGGAGGGGCGCGCCGAAGGGGGCGGAGCCAACTCCGAGGGGGGCGGGGCCAAGTCCGGGGGCTGCGCCATGGGCTGGGGGAGGGGAAAAGGAAAAGGGGGGGGGGTCAGGGGCGACCCCGGAAAGCGCCGGGACCCCCGAAACCCCTCCAGGACCCTCCGGGACCCCCGAAACCACTCCGGGACCCCCAAACCTCCCCAAAACCCCTCCGGGACCCCCCAAATTTCCCCCAGGACCCCCCAAACCCCCTCAGGACCCTCCGAAAACCGCCCGGGACCCCCCAGGTCCCCCAAAATCCCCTCGGGACCCCCCAAACCACCCGAGACCCCCTAAAATCCCCCCAACCCCCCCCAGGAGCCCCCGGGACCCCCAAAGCCCCCCCAGGACCCCCCAAAAACCCCCTCGCCCCTCACTCGCTCTCGGCGGCCACTTCCGGCTTCCGGTGCGGCGACCACCGGAGCCGCTTCCGGTTCCGGTCTGGGTGTTTTGGTCACGCCCACTCCGCCCAGCGGAGTGGGCGTGGTTTGAAGCGGGTGATGTCAGTGGTGGCCAATAGGAAAAGGGGGCGGGGCCTAGAGCGGGGTTGGCGCCCCCTGGAGGCACGGGAATGTCTCAGTAAAAACCGGTTAAAAACGGTAAAAAACCGGTAAAAACCAGCACGAACCGGTAAAAACCAGTGCTCCCAGTATGGCCCAGGGACCCCCAGTCCGCCCCAGTCCCTCCCAGTATAAACCAGTAAGCCCAAATCCCCCTTTAACCCTTTCCCAGTTTTCTATAGTATATTATCTTTACATTAATGTATTTGCTATATTTATATGTATTTATATGAATTTTTAATATATTTACAGAGAAATTTATTTAAAAATACATATTTGAACTTTTAAAAAATGCAATATTAAATAGTATTTCAAATTTGTTTTAGTATTCATGTATTATGCATTTTTATTTTTATATTTTCATTTTTGTTATTTTTATTTCTTTATTTCTTTAAAATTGTTTTTATATTTTGTTTTTTATATTTATATCTTATTGTTTTATAATTTAAATTTCTAATATTTATATAATACATTCCTATATTTTATATTTTATATTAATATTCTATATATTTCTGTATATTTATATTTTGCGACGTTGATATCCATATTTTATATGTTTAAATATTTTTGTATTTTTATATTTTCTAACTATATTTTAAGACCTTATATTTTAATACTTTATATTTTTATACTTTTATTTTACTTTATTATATTTTATAGTTTAAACTTTTTCTATTCATTGTTTATATTTTCATATATACATTTTGTATATTTGTATTTTTAAATTTTATTTATTTATATATTTCAAAAGTTTTATTTCTATATTTTATATAAATCTCTTAAAGAGCCACTGCCCTTTTAAGAAGGCCCCGCCCTCCTTTTTAAAAGCCCCGCCCACTTCCCCCCATTAATTAACTCATTAATGAACTCATTCATTTCTACCCAAATCCTCTTTATTACACCTAAACAAAAAAGGGGCGTGGCTTAGAATGGGGCGTGTCCACAGCGATGACATCACTGCCGTGCCGATGACGTCACCAGGAAGGGCTGGGCCGGGATTGGCCGTTGCCGCTCCCCGCAGAGCAGCAGCCAATGGGGACGCACGAACAGCAGCGAGGGGCGGAGCTCCAGTGCCTGGGGTGGGGGCGGAGCTTGGGGTTAAAGGGGGCAGGGCCATACCCAGCTAAAGCCCCGCCCCTTCCCTTATTGGGCCACACCTCATCGAAGGCGGGGTCCCAGTCCTGTGACGTCACCACGTGGGTCACGGATTCGTCCATGTAGGGAGCCAGGGAGCTGCAAACCAGTATGGACCAGTATAAACCAGTACGGGCCAGTATGGGCTGGTATAAACCAGTAAAAACCAGTACGGACCAGTATGAACCAGTACAGGCCAGTTTGAGCTCCCAGTTCCATCCCAGTTCAAACCAGTCCATTCCCAGTACAAACCAGTACAAACCAGTACCCCCCAGTTCCCTCCCAGTATATCCCAGTAACCCCAAATGCCCCTTTAACCCTTTCCCAGCCCCTCCCAGTATATCCCAGTACAAACCAGTCCCTGTTTAACCCTTTCCCAGTCCCTCCCAGTACAAACCAGTAACCCCAAATCCCCCTTTAACCCTTTCCCAGTCCCTCCCAGTACAAACCAGTAACCCCAAATCCCCCTTTAACCCTTTCCCGGCCCCTCCCAGTTTATCCCAGTCCCTCCCAGTCCCGCTCACCCCCCGAACGCCACCACCAGGCGCCGCAGCCGCCGCCGCTCCCCCTCGGGGAAGGGGCCGTGCAAAAAGAACTTTTTGTCCTCAAAAAAATCTGTGGGGGAGGAAGGGGAAAAGGGGCGGGGTCAGAGAAAACGGGGCGGGGATAAAGGGGGAGGGGTTTAAAAGGGGGGGAGGGGCACGCACCGGGCAGGGGGGGGATGGGCAGCCCCTCCCCCTCATCCTCGTCCTCGGTGTTCTCCTCGGTGGAGCCCCCAAAGGGGTCGGTGCTGAAGGGGGGAGGACACGCCCACTTAAGGGATGGCCACGCCCACTTGAGGCTGGACACGCCTATTTGATGTGTGACCACACCCACTTGATGTAGGGACGTTCCCGTTTAAGGCCACGCCCACTCAAGGCGTGGCCACAGGTATTGAATATATGGAGATGGAAAGGGCAGAGGAGGCCACGCCCACTTGATGATCGACCACGCCCATTTTAGAAACACACGCCCACTTTATGTGGGGCCACGCCCACTTAAATTTAAACTAGGACGTGCTCAATTAAGATGTGACCACGCCCACCCCTGGACTAGCCCCACCCACTTAAAAATCTGACCACACCCACTCTACGCATGACCACGCCTATTTAATGTATGACCCCACCCACCTCACGTGTGGACACGCCCACCCCAGGCGACCCCACCCATTTAAGGTATGGCCACGCCCACTTAAAGAATGGCCACACCTACTTAAATTGTGACTCCAGCCACTCAGGACAAGACCACGCCCACCCCAAATGTGACCTCACCAACCCCTGGTGTGACCACGCCCACCACTGGTTTGACCCCACCCCCTTCACTCCAAACTCACTCCTCTGATTGGTCCTCGCTGTCACCTGACTCAGGGGGCGTGGCCGGCGCCGCAGGGGGCGGAGTCTCGGATTTGTCTGCCTGAGGAGGCCCCGCCCCTTTTTTCCCCTTGGGGGAAGATCGTGGAGGGGGCAGGGCCTCCTCAGGCTCCTCCCCCTCGCTGCCAGAGGAGGCGGAGCCGTCCAGGAGGTACCTGGGGGAGGGGCAAAGCGTGACCACGCCCATTTTAGGGGCGTGGTTTCAATTCACCTCCCTCCAGCGTGGGTGTGGCCAAGGGGGCGAGGCCTGTCCAGGTGTGTTAAAAAGGTTCCAAAATCTTCATTTTTCACCCAAATTTCACAAAATTTTTTTGGGTTTCCCCGTCCCAGGTGTTCCCAGTTGTGCCCAAAACCCCCAAAATCCCCAATTTTACCCAAATTTTGCCATTTCCCCCCATTTTCCCCCTCCCAGGTGAACCAAAACGCCCCAAAACCCCCGTAAAATCCCCATTATTAACCCAAATTTTGCCCAATTTTCGCTTTTTTCCCCCATTTTCCCGCCCCCAGGTGTGCCCAGGTGTACCCACGTGCTCCCAGGTGTGCCTGGGTCTCACAGTTGAACCAAAACGCCCCCAACCCCCCCCAAAATCCCCATATTTCACCCAATTTTCACCCAAATTTCACGCGAATTTCACCAGATTTTCGGGTTTTTCCCCCATTTCCCCCTCCCAGGTGTGCCCCCCGCACTCACGGCCCGCAGCTCAGCCTCCTGCCCCGTTTCTGGCACTCCCAGATCCACCTGGCTCCCACCACGACCCCGCCCTGCTGCCGCGCCCGCGCCGCCTTCGGGGTCCTGGGGAAGGCGCACCTGGCACAGGGGGACACCGGAAATGGGCGTGGCCGCCGGGAAAAGGGGCGTGGCCGTCCCCCCAAAGGGGCGCAGCCACGAAAAATTGGGTGGGGAAAGCTTAAAAATGGGGGGAAAAGTTAAAAAAGGGGAGTGGTCATCCCAAAAATGGGCGTGGCCACAAAAAATTGGGTGTGGAAAGCCCAAAATTGGATGTGGTGGGCGATAAAAGGGGCGTGGCCACTCAAAACTGGGTGTGTCCACACAATAGATAGAAATAACAAGTAAAAAATGGGCGTGACCCAAAAAAGTGGGTGTGGCCACACATAAATGGAAATAACAGTCCAAAAAAAGGGCGTGGCCACACCATAGACAAAAATGCTTAGAAATGGGCGTGGCTACCCAAAACTGGGCGTGACCACACCATAAATAGACATATGGGCGTGGCCACATCATAAACGGACATAACTGCCCAGAAATGGGCGTGGTCACACCATATATGGACATAACCAGCTTAAAACGGGGAGTGGTCGCCCTGAAAGCAGGTGTAAGGGCCCCAAAAGTGGGCGCGGCCATCCCGAGAGTGGGCGTGGCCTCTGCGGCGGTTGTGGGAGGGGTCACCTACACCAGGTGGGTGCACTCGGGTGTCCAGTCCGGCCGATACTCCGCCCCCATGGCCGCGGCCGCCGCCCGCAGGTGCCCCCGCAGAGGGTTCTGGAATCCGCTCAGGGCCAGCACCACCCCCGCCAGAATGGGACCCCCCGAATCCGGGGGGGGTTTTTGGGGGGGCGCCGGGTTTTTTTGTGGGGGCGCCGGGTTTTTTTGGGGTGGCGCCGGGTTTTTTGGGGGGGTTTTCGGGGTTTTTTGGGGGGTTTTGGGCTTTTTTTGGGGGGTGCCGTTGGTGGTGGTGGTGGGGGAGGGGAGGCGGCGCTTGGGGGGCTGTGGGGAGAAAAAAAAGGGGGGGGAAGGGGGTTAGGGGGGGGTCCCAAAAGGGATTTTGGGGGGATTCGGGTGAGATTTGGGGGTCCCAGGTGGGGTTTTGGGGGGGTTCGGGTGAGATTTGGGGGGGTTCGGGTGTCCCAGGGGGGATTTTAGGGGGTCCCAGGTGGAGTTTGGGGTCCCCAGGTGGGGTTTTGGGGGAAATTTGGGGGGCCCAGGTGGGATTTTGGGAGTCCCAGGTGGAGTTAGGGGGGTCCCAGCAGTGCCCAGGTGAAGTTTGGGGTCCCAAGTGGGATTTTAGGGGGGTTCAGGTGAGACTTGGGGTCCCCAGGTTGGGTTCTGGGGAGGTCTGGGGAGTCCCAGGTGCATTTTAGGGTATCCCAGGTGCATTTTGGTGTCCCCCAGGTGCATTTTAGGGTATCCCAGGTGCATTTTGGTGTCCCCCAGGTGCATTTTAGGGTCCCCCAGGTGCATTTTAGGGTATCCCAGGTGTATTTTGGGGTCCCCCAGGTGCATTTGGTGTCCCCCAGGTGCATTTTAGGGTATCCCAGGTGTATTTTGGGCTCCCCCAGGTGCATTTGGTGTCCCCCAGGTGCATTTTAGGCTCCCCCAGGTGCATTTTAGGGTCCCCAAGGTGCATTATAGGGTATCCCAGGTGCATTTTGGGGTCCCCCAGGTGCATTTGGTGTCCCCCAGGTGCATTTTAGGGTATCCCAGGTGCATTTGGTGTCCCCCAGGTGCATTTTAGGGTATCCCAGGTGTATTTAGGATTCCCCAGGTGCTCCCTTACCTGGCTGCTCTCCCTGTTTGTTTCCTGCAGCGCGGCTGCGGCGTAGCTGGGCCCGGGGGGGGGCTGGGCTGAGGCTGTCAGGGGAGGGGCTGGACATCAAATGGGGGAGGGGCTTGCCTGGGAGGGGGAGGGGCTAAAGGAGGCGTGGCCTCACCTGTGTTGGGGGAGGGGCGTTGGTAGAACAGGGCCCCGGGGGGGCGCCGGGGGCTCCCCTCCCCCTCCTCGCGCAGCGTGAACGGACCCAGGCGGCGAACCTGGGGGGGGGAGGGGCCAAAGAGGTCACCTTGGGGTCAGCCAGGGGTCAGGGGTCACTCACTGGTCACCCATTGGTCAATGGTCACCCATTGGTCAGTTGTCACTCAGTGGTCAGTGATTGGTCAGTGGTCACTCAGTGGTCACTCAGTGGTCACCCATTGGTCACTCATTGGTCAGTGATTGGTCAGAGGTCACTCAGTGGTCAGTGATTGGTCAGTGGTCACTCAGCGGTCACCCACTGGTCACTCACTGGTCACTCACTTGTCAGTGGTCACCCATTGGTCACCCACTGGTCACTCATTGGTCACTCATTGGTCAATTGTCACTCACCGGGGCCGGGGGCGGTTCCTGTCCCTCCTCGGGGGCAGCGAAGGCTCTGATGAAGGCCAGGCCGTAGGGGCGGCTCTGGGGGCGGGGCCAACAGGTGAGAACTGACAGGTGAGTGCTGACCCCTCCCCCCAGGTGTGTCCCCCTCCCTCCCTCAGGTGTCCCCTGCCCCTCCAGGTGTGTCCCCCTCCCTCAGGTGTGCTCACCTGGCAGTAGGGCTGGCTCAGCACCACCTGCAGCCGGTCGTACTTGGTCGTGGGCGTGGCCGTGGCCGGACGTTTGACCAATGCCTGAGGCCCAAAGAGCCGCACCCGGCCTGGCCCCGCCCCCGCCCGGCTCTCGCTTGGTGACATCAGAGCAGAACTGGGCAGGAGCACCTGGGACAGGTGAGACAGGAGAGCTCTGAGGAGCTGGGAACAGGGGACAACAGGGAACTCCAGGGAAGGCCCAGGTGGGCCCAAGTGACCCCAGGTAAGGCCCAGGTGTGCCCAGGTAACTCCAGGTGGGACCCAGGTGAGCCCAAATGTGCTCCAACCCCCCCAGGTGTGCCCAGGTGTATCCCAGGTACCCCCAGGTGTATTTTGGGTACCCCCAGGTGTATCTTGGGTACCCCCAGGTGTGCCCAGGTACCCCCAGGTCTCACCTGGAACTCGCCCCCGGCAGAGCAGCCCAGCAGCACCTCCACAAAGGCGGCGCCGTCGTTGCCGATGTGCAGGGAGTGGATGGGCCGGGAGTCACCCAGCTGGGAAACCAGTTTGGACCAGTTCACACCAGTAATGCCCCAGTTCATCCCAGTAACCCCCAGTGCAGTCCCAGTGCCATCCCAGTTCAGACCAGTAACCTCCCAGTGTACTCCCAGTTCAAACCAATAACCCCCAGCTCATCCCAGTCCCTCCCAGTCCATCCCAGTCCCACCCAATCCTCTCCCAGTATAAACCAGTAACCCCAAATCCATCTTCAACCCTTTCCCAGTCCCTTCCAGTGCCCCTCAATCTCCTCCCAGTCCCTCCCAGTCCATCCCAGTCCCACCTCCAGCACCACACTCAGCTGTTTCTCCCCCGCCGCCGCTCCTCTCCATTTCCCGCCATCTTCGGGCCTCAGCAGATTCTCCGCCGGGTGACGCTGCGGACGCACCGGAGCCTCAACAACGACCCCAACCCCCGGTACCGGACCGGAACCACCTCCCGGTCCTACCGAGCCCCTCTGAACCCACCGGATCCGCGCTGGTCACCGACACCACCCGCGTGAACGGAATCTCCGCCATTGCCGCCTCCCTCCCCTCACGGCTCCACCGGAAGCCCCCTTAGAGCTCCACCGGAAGCCGCCTCAGAGCTCCATCATGGAGGGGGCGCTCTGTCCAACACCCCCCCAACTCTATGGTTCCGCGCAGTCCTCCCGGCGTTTCTGCGCATGCGCGCGGAGCCGCTCTGCCCGGCGAGTCCAGCCGCCTCTATGGTCACGTGAGGGGGTTTCCCGCTCTTTTCCAAGCGCGGGAAGCCGTGAGGGGAAAGGCTTTAATTAAACCTCCGTGAGGGTAATTACGCCTAATTAAGCTTGAGGCGGGTAATTAATTAAGATTTGGCGTTAATTAAGAGCGAGACGAGGCGGTTTTGGCGGTTTATTGGCGCGGGGGGAGCCTCCCAGTGCTCCCAGTTCACCCCAGTAAGCGGCCGTACTCGGCCAGGGCCGAGGATTTTTTCACTCCGTCCCAGATGCGGGCGGCGTAATGGAACCTGCATAAACCAGTATGGACCAGTACAGGTTAAGAAATGCCCTCCCAGTCCCTCCCAGTTGCCCCCAAAGCTCCTCCCAGTAGCTCCCAGTTGGTCCCAATCCCCTCCCAGTCGCTCCCAGTATAAACCAGTATCCCCAAATCTCCCTTTAACCCTTTCCCAGTCCCTCCCAATCCATCCCAGTTTATCCCAGTGCCCTCCCAATATAAACCAGTAACCCCGAATCTCCATTTAAGCCTTTCCCAGTCCATCCCAGTCCCCCCAAGCCCCTCCCAGTCCCTCCCAGTATAAACCAGTAACCCCAAATCCCCCTTTAACCCTGTCCCAGTCCCTCCCAGTGTCCCAATAATGACCCCAAATTCCCTCCCAGTCCCTCCCAGTATAAACCAGTAACCTCAAATCCCCCTTTAACCCTTTCCCACTCCCTCCCAATCCCCTCCCAGTCCCTCCCAGTTTATCCCAGTCCCTCCCAATCCCCTCCCAGTTTATCCCAGTCCCTCCCAGTCCCTCCCGATCCCCTCCCAGTTTATCCCAGTGCCCCCCAATCCCCTCCCAGTCCCTCCCAATTTATCCCAGTTCCCTCTCAGTCCCTCCCAGTCCATCCCAGTCTATCCCAGTTCCCTCCCAGTCCCCTCCCAGTCCCCCCCAATCCCCTCCCAGCCCCTCCCAGTATAAACCAGTACCCCCAAATCCCCCTTTAACCCTGTCCCAGCCCCTCCCAGTCCGTCCCAGTCTCACCAGTTCCTCTCGGTCAGCAGGCTGTGGGATAACTGGGACCGTGCGGCCGCCAGGACCCTCCCCCTGAGCCGGGCCAGGAGCCCCCCGAGCCCCCCCCGGCCCCGGAACGGGGGCAGGGCTGGGAACAGCGCCCCTCCCCCACCTGCAGGAGGTTTGTACTGGTTTGTACTGGTTTGTACTGGTTTTAATGATTTTTAATCATTTTTAATGATTTTTAATGGTTATAATGGTTTATAATGGGGCTGCCCCATTCTCAGACCCTCCCCGACCATGAATGGGGGCTGGGAACAGCGCCCCTCCCCCACCCGAGGGAGATTTATACTGGTTTATACTGGTTTGTACTGGTTTTAATGATTTTTAATCATTTTTAATGGTTATACTGGTTTATACCGGTTTATAATGATTTATACTGGATTATACTGGTTTATAATGATTTATACCAGTTTATAATGACTTATACTGGTTTATACTGGTTTATAATGATTTATGATTGTTTATACCAGCCCATACTGGTTCATACTGGTTTATACTGATTTATAATGATTTATACTGGTCTATACTGGTTTACAATTATTTATACTGGTTTATACCAGTCCATACTGGTCCGTACTGGTCCATATTGCTCTATACTGGTCTATACTGGTTTATAATAATTTATACTGGTTTATTCTGCTCTATACCGGTTTACAATGATTTATCCTGGTCTATAATGATTTATACCAGCCCATACTGGTCCGTACTGGTTTATAATAATTTATACTGGTCTATAATGATTTATACCGGCCCGTACAGGCCCATACTGGTTTATACTGGTCCATACTGGTCTCACCTCGGGGCAGGGCGTCCTCGGGCTCCTCCTCCAGGGGGGGCAGCAGGAACAGATTGACCTCGGGCTCGGGGGGGGCGGGGCCGGAGCCGGGGGGGGCGGGGCCGGAGCCGGGGGGGGCGGGGAGCAGCTCCCGCATGGACAGAGAGCCTGGGGGGGCCGAAATCAGCACAAATTAACCCAAAATTCAGCTTAAAATTAACCCAAATTAACCCAAAACTCAGCCTAAAATCAGCCCCAAATTAACCCAAAATTCAGCCTAAAATTAACCCAAAACTCAGCCCCAAATTAACCCAAAACTCAGCCCAAAATTAACCCAAAACTCAGCCTAAAACCGGCCCAAATTAACCCAAAACTCAGCCTAAAATCAGCCCCAAATGAACCCAAAATTCACCCCAAAGTTGCTGTAAAATGGCTAAAAATTCATCCTAAATTTACCACAAAATGGATAAAATTAATCCTAAAATGCGCCTGAAATTCAGCTGAAAATCGGCCCAAAATTTACCCAAAAACCATCCCAAAATCAGCCTAAAATTCACCCCAAAATTCCCCCAAAATTGCCCTAAAATGGCCCAAATTCACACCAAAAGTCACCTTAAAATCATCCCAAAATATCCCTAAAATCACCCTAAAATCCACCTCAAAATCACCCTAAAATCACCCCAAAATCCACCTCAAAATGGCCCCAAAATTCGCACCAAAATCAGCCTAAAATCACCCCAAAATTCACCTCAAAATTCACCCTAAAATGGCCCATATTCACCCCAAAGATCACCCTAAAATCATCCCAAAATATCCCTAAAATCTCCCTAAAATTCACCCTAAAATTCACCTGAAAATGGCCAAAATTCACCCTAAAATTCACCTGAAAATGGCCAAAAATCCCCCTAAAATTCACACCAAAATTCACCTCAAAATGGCCAAAATCACCCTAAAATTCACCCCAAAATCAGCCTAAAATGGCCCCAAAATTCACACCAAAATTCACCTGAAAATGGCCAAAATTCACCCTTTAATTCACCCCAAAATCAGCCTAAAATGGCCCCAAAATTCGGCCCAAAATTCACCCCAAAATTCACCCGAAAATTCCCCCCATAATCAGCCGAAAATGGCCGCAAAATTCACCTCAAAATGGCGGAAATCCCCCCCAAAATGGCGGAAATTCCCCCTCAAATCAGCCTAAAACTCCCCCAAACCCCCCCCGAAATTTCATCTGGGAGCCCCCAAATTCCACGTGGGACCCCCAAAATCCCCAAAATAGCCCAAAATCAGCCTAAAATTCACCCTAAAATGGCCAAAATCACCACAAAATCATCCTAAAATGGCCCCCAAATTCGCCCCAAAATGGCGGAAATTCCCCCCCAAAATGGCGAAAATTCCCCCTCAAATCAGCCTCAAACTCCCCCAAACCCCCCCGAAATTTCATCTGGGAACCCCCAAATTCCACGTGGGCCCCCCAAAATGCCCAAGTCCCCCCAAAATTGCCCAAAATGCCCCGAATTCGGCCCAAAATCACCGCGGTATTTGAGGCGCGAGTGCGCCATCAGGCGGCCGAGCACGCGCTGCATCTGCCCCAGGCGGCGCGGGGAGAAGCACTCGGGGGGGGCGCGGGTTTGAACGAAAACTGCGGGAAACAAAGGGTTAAAGGGGGTTAATGGGCACAGCTGGGCACAGCTGGGCACAGCTGGGAACAGCTGGGAGGGGAGACGTGCAAAAAACCCGGTGAAAATCGGGTGGAAAATGGGGATTTTGGGCACGACTTGGGGGGGGAGGAAATGGGGAAAATTGGGTGAAAATTGGTGGAAATTTGGGGTTTTTGGGAGGAAATTGGGATTTTGGGCACACCTGGGAACACCTGGGGCAGGGAAATGGGGAGAATTGGGTGAAAATTGGTGGAAATTTGGGGTTTTTGGAGGGAAATTGGGATTTTGGGAACACCCAGGGGGGAGGAAATGGGGAAAAAATCCCCCCCAAAAATGGGGAAAATTGGGTGAAAAATCGGTGGAAATTTGGGGAAAATTGGGGAATTTAGAGACACCTGGGCACAGGTCCGGGGGAAGAAAATGGGGAAAAAAATGGGAAAATTGGGTGAAAATTGGTGAAAATTTGGGGATTTTGGGAGGGAAATTGCGATTTTGGACACACCTGGGAACATCTGGGGCAGGGAAATGGGGAAAATTGGGTGAAAAATCGGTGGAAATTTGGTTTTTTTTTTCCCCAGGAATTTTTGAGGGGGAATTTTTGGAGGTCAGGGTTTTACTGGGGGGAACCCAGAGGTTAATTACCCCTAGATTAATTATCTATTAATTAATTAAGGACTGACCCAGGTGTGGGTAATACTCGGAGGGCTCCTCGGGCCCGGCCCCGCTCGAGTCGTGGCTGGGGGACGGCGTCGGGGGCTTCACCATCTCGGCCGTCTGCAGGAACCTGGGGCAGTTATTGGGGTTTGGGGCAGTTATTGGGGGGGTTGGGGCAGTTATTGGGGGGTTTGGGGCAATTATTGGGGGGTTTGGGGCAGTTATTGGGGGTTTGGGGCAGTTATTGGGTGGTTTGGGGTGGGTTTGGGGCAGTTTTGGGTCATTTTTTGGATAATTTTTGGGTAATTTTTAGGTCACTTTTAGGTCGCTTTTGGGGCCATTTTTGGGTCACTTTTGGGGTCATTTTTAGGTCATTTTTGAGTTATTTTTAGGTCACTTTGGGGCCATTTTTGGGGTGAGTTTTAGGTCACTTTTGGGGCCATTTTTGGGTCATTTTTAGGCCACATTTGGGGTCATTTTTGGGTCAATTTCAGGTCAGTTTTGGGGTCATTTTTAGGGTTATTTTTAGGTCACTTTGGGGTGAGTTTTAGGTCACTTTTGGGGCCATTTTTGGGTCATTTTTAGGCCACATTTGGGGTCATTTTTGGGTCAATTTCAGGTCAGTTTTGGGGTCATTTTTAGGGTTATTTTTAGGTCACTTTGGGGCCATTTTTGGGTCACTTTTGGGGTCATTTTTGGGTAATTGTTAGGCCGCATTTTTATCATTTTTTGGGTAATTTTTGGGCCATTTTGTGTCACTTCTGTGTTGCTTTTTTGGTAACTTTCGGGGTCATTTTTAGGCCACGTTTGGGACCATTTTTGGGTCATTTTGGGCCATTTTTGTGTCGCTTTGTGTAATTTTTTGGGGTAATTTTTGGGTCATTTTGTGTCACTTCTGTGTCGTTTTTTGGGTAACTTTCGGGGTCATTTTTAGGCCACGTTTGGGCCCGTTTTTGGGTCGTTTTGTGTCGTTTTTGGGTCGTTTTGTGTCACCTGTAGAGCCCCAGGTCAGTGAACCAGTCCTGCACCAGCAGCACCACGTGGCACACGGTGAACAGGAAGGCGGCGATCTGCAGCGACTGCATTTGCATAAATTAGCATAAATTAAACCCCATTAGCATAAATCAACCCCTCATTAGCATAAATTAACCCCTCCCTCACCTGGGTCTCCACGTAGGCATGGGGCAGAGCGAACTCGGGTGGAAGCTTCCGGTCGTTGTTGATCAGGTGATCCAGGTGGGCGGGGCTTAGGATTGGCTGGGGGCGTGGCCAAGAGGGGGTGGAGTCAATGAGGCCACGCCCACATCATCGGGTATGGTAATGAGGGGGCGGGGAAAGGGATTAATGAGAGGGGGTTGGGGGATAAAAGTAATTATGGTAATTGGGGTGATTATGGCAATTACGGTAATTATGGTAATTGGAGTAATTACAGTAATTAGGGTGATTAAACTTGGGGTAATTATTGTAATTGGGGAATTACAGTAATTATGGTAATTGGGGTAATTACAATTGGGGTAACAATGGTAATTGGGGTAATAATGCTAATTGAGGTGAATATGGTAATTATAGTAATTAGGTAATTATGGTAAATTAATAATTGGGGTAATTATGGTAAGTGGGATAATTAACTATGGTAATTATGGTAACTACAGTAAATTGAATAATTGGGGTAATTACAGTAATTAGGTTAATTACAATAATTGCAGTAATTAAGGTAATTGAGGTAGTTATAATTGGGGTAATTATGGTAATTTGATTAAATTTGTAATTAGGGTAATTGGGGCAATTATGCTAATTAGGGTAATTAATTAAATTTTTAGAGTCAACTAATTAAGCCCAATTAATCAACTCCTGGCCTAATAACCACCATTTCCACTCTCATTAACCCCAATTAACAGCAATTAAAGCCAGACACCGACCAATTACCGACACCCAAGGGGCAGCTGTGGGTGACTGAGGTTAATTAGCGTTAATTAGCGTTAATTACCTGCGTGTCCAGGAACAGGACGCGCTCCTGGGTTATGAACAGGTCGATGCCCCCGGTCTGGGCCCCGCCCCTCTCGCGCAGCTCCGGTGGCTGCGGCCGGAACACGAAGGACCTGGACCAGTATGGACCAGTACAAACCAGTACGGACCAGTACAAACCAGTACGGACCAGTACGGACCGGTACGGGCCAGAAAAAGCAGAAAAAACCCGGGGAAAATCCCATTTTTTTGCCCATTTGAGAGCCCTGAATTCCCCCAGAACCCTCCCAGTTCATGCCAATTCCCAGTATGGACCAGTATAACCCAGTAAAACCCATAGAAACCAGTATAAACCAGTATGGACCAGCATAAACCCATCCTAGACCCATCCCAGTATGGACCAAACCCATCCCAGTTCATCCCAGTCCCTCCCAGTATAAACCAGCAACCCCAAATCCCAATTTAACCCTTTCCCAATCCCATTCCAGTCACTCCCAGTCCCCTCCCAGTCCCTCCCAGTATAGACCAGTAACCCCAAACCCCCTTTAACCCTTTCCCAGTCCCTCCCAGTTTATCCCAATCCCATCCCAGTTTATCCCAGTCCATCCCAATCCCCTCCCACTCCCTTCAAGTCCCTTCCAGTCCATTCCCAGTCCCTCCCAGTATAAACCAGTAACCCCAAATCCCAATTTAACCCTTTCCCAGTCCATCCCAGTCCCTCCCAGTCCATCCCAATCCCCTCCCAGTCCCATCCCAGTCCCTCCCAGTTTGTCCCAGTACCGCGGGTCCTCCTCGGGCTGGTTCCCGGCCAGCAGTGACATCACCGTGGATTTCCCGGTTCCCTGCAGCCCCAGCGCCCCCACCACCAGCACGTCCGTCTGCTCCAGCAGGAACTGGGACGGACTGGGAGTCACTGGGACGGCCCTGGCCCCTCCCCCGGCCACACCCACCCAGCCATGGCCATGCCCACCCAGCCCTGACCACGCCCATCCCGTTAAACCCCGCTTCCAGCACGAACTGGGAGTCACTGGGAGAGTCCCAAGCCCCGCCCCCTCCACCAGTACAAACTGGGACATATTGGGAACATCTTGGCTCCGCCCCCAGCCACGCCCACCACACTAAACCCCGCCCCCAGCATCAACTGGGAGATACTGGGAGAATCCCAGGCCACGCCCACCAAACTAAACTCCACCCCCAGCATGAAGTGGGTGTGACATGGAAGGCCCCGCCCCCCCGATGAGCCCCGCCCACCTCGAGGGCGCTGTCGCACCAGTTCATTTGCTCGTCCACCAGTTTGATGCTGGTTTTCATCTTCTCGGGTGCCGCCAGCCGGGCCTGGGCCTGGGCAGCTGGGGGAGGGGCCAAGAGGGGACACGCCCACTTGGGGACACGCCCACCAGGCACAAACCTCCGCCCATGATTTTGTAATTTGCATTAAACTGGACACGCCCCCTAAAAAACTCTGCAGGTTTCAGTGTCGTCATCGGATTGAGATTGGGGGTTGCCCACGCCCATAAATTATGGCCACGCCCACTGTGAGCACACCCCAAAAGGCCACGCCCCCAGCCCAAGCCACGTGCATTTTGTCCAGCCAATCACCTTGAGCCTCATTTTTTTAGACCCATCCACACAATGTGACCACGCCCAGCCATGACCACACCCCCAAATCGAACCCCGCCCCTTTTGTCCATCCAATCCCCTTGAGTCTCATCCTTTAGCCCCGCCCACAACAATCTAACACAGCCATAACCACGCCCACCACACCATTGGACAAACCCAACCCAAACCAAACCCATCTTCTTTATCCGATCGCTTCACACCCTCAGCTTTAGCTCCGCCCACTCAATTAACCCCTTCTGTTTTAACTCCTCCCACATCCCCACCGCATGACCACGCCCCTTTAAGCCCCGCCCACTCACGGTCAAGCGCGGCAGGGGGGGCCAGGCCCCGGCTGTGCAGTTGATAGACAGGCTGGGTGGGGCGTGGCCCCTCCCTCTCGGTGGGCGGGGCTTGTTGTGGCCCCTCCCCGGGTGCTGCCGAGGCTCCGCCCCCTCCACGCCCCTCCTCTCCCCGTGCTTTCATCAGCACGATGGGCGGGGCCGGCGCTGGAGGGGGCGGGGCTTGTGCTGGCCCCGCCTTGGGGGCAGCCAGAGGCGGCTGCTGCTGGGTGAAAATACACAATGACATCATGGGGCGTCGCTACAGCAGCTGGGATGAGCCACGCCTTCTTTGGGGCGTGGCCACGCCCCCCAGGCTCACCCGCTCTGCAGGGGGCTTGGCCAGGATGATTGGCGTCTTCTGCAGGGGCCCCGCTGGCTCCTCCCCCAGCTCCTGTGGGCGAGGCAAGGTCACTGAGGCCACGCCCACCACACCCAGATACAGCCACGCCCACAGAGGTGTAGTTCCGCCCCCTGCCAGGCCTCTCCTTGTTCATTATAGGGCTCTAGGCCTCGCCCACCGTGTGCCACGCCCATCAAAACCACGCCCCCACTTTCCACCCCATCCCATGCATTCGCTTTCAATCATCCCTAAGCCACGCCCCACCCTGTGCTGTTGTCAATCTTTTCTAAGCCCTGCCCTTCCCATAAACCACACCCCATGTAGTTGCTGTCAATCAACCGCCAGCTCCGCCCCATGCAAGTGTCAGTCTATTACAAGCCCCGCCCTCATGCACTTGCTGTCAATCATTCCCAAACCCCGCCCCACTCCCACACAACCGCTGTCAATCAATTCCAAACCCCGCCCCACTCCCCACACAACCGCTGTCAATCAAACCCACGCCCCTCCCCGTTTGCCCCGCTTCACCCTCCTCTCTCCGCCTCCCTCCGGTTCCTTCTCTCGGTTCCAGCAGCGGCGCCGCGCGCCGGGGGCGGGGCTCTGCCCGGAGTCCGACATGGCGGCGGCACCGGGGCGGCTCCGGGCCCCGAGCGGCTCCCGGAGGTTCCGGGAGCCTTTCGGGGGTCCCGGGGAGGCCCCGGAGGCTCCTGAGGGGGACCCGGAGGCTTCTGAAAGGCTCCTGGAGGGTCCCGGAGAGGCTTTGGAGGGTCCCGGAGGCTCCTGAGGGGGTCCCGAGAGGTTTTTGAGTGTCCCGGCGAGGCCCCGGAGGGTCCTGAGGGGGTCCCGGAGGATCCCGGAGAGGCTTTTGGAGGTCCCCGAGGCCCTGAGGGGGTCCCGGCGAGGCCCCGAGCGGTTCCCGGGAAGGTTTTCGAGGGCGCCGGGAAGGTTTTTGGGGTTCCAACGAGGTTTTGGGGTTCCCGGGGAGGTTTTGGGGTTCCCGGGGAGGTTTTTGTGGCTCCCGGAGCCCCTGAGGGCTCCTGAGGCCGTTTCCGGTTCCTTTCCCGCTGCTCCCGCCCTCGCGCGCGGCCTGAGGGGAAAGGGGGCGTGGCCTGCCACAGACAGCTGCGCGCATGCGCGAAACTGTGGGCGTGACTTGATCGGCTGCGCTTGCGCGGGAGGGGCGTGGCTTGTAGTTAAAGGGCCAGCGCGGTTTAAATTAAAAATTTAATATAATTAAAATTTTTTAAACTTTATTTTATTACAATTGAATTAAAGTCGCGCACCACGTCACCCTGCCCTTCCCCCTCCCCAAATAAACGACACCGGAGCCTCGTTCTGGTTTTTATTAACGGCGAAATCATCGTCAATTAATTATTTAATGAGTTAATGAATGAACAGCGGGGTGGGGGGAGGGGCTGGGGGGGGGGGGTGATGGGATGTGGGGGGAGGGGTGGCACCGTCCGGGGGTGGGGGAGGGGCGGTCGCAGCTCCGGTTCTCATGCGGGGGGGTCCCGGGGGGGGTCAGGCCAGCGCCAGCACTGCGGGGGAGGGGAGAGAGAGACAGGGGGAGGGGTTACCTGGGCACACCTGGGCACACCCAAAACCACACCTGGGACACACCTGGGGGCACCCAAAATACACCTGGGCACAGCTGGGGGCACCTGGGCACACCTGGGACACACCTGAGCCTCACCTGGGTGCCCCACCCAAGTCCCTTGGTGTCCCCTCTGTGTCCCTCCAGGTGTGCCCAGGTGTCCCCAGAGAGTCCCAGGTGTGTCCCAGGTACCCCCTGTCCCCATGATTTCCCCCCCAGGTGTCCCAAATTTCCCCCAGGTGCTCCCCCAGGTGTGCCCAGGTGTATCCCAGGTGTCCCCAGATCTCCAAAATCCCCCCCATGTGTCCCCAGATGTGCCCAAATCTCCTCCCAGGTGTCCCCAGGTATCTCAGGTGTATACCAGGTGTATCCCAGGTGTGCCCTCACCTGTCCCAGCAGTCCCAGGTGTCCCCAGGTGTATCCCAGGTGTGCCCTCACCTGTCCCAGATGTCCCCAGGTGTCCCCAGGTGTATCCCAGATGTGCCCTCACCTGTCCCAGGTGTCCCCAGGTGTATCCCCAGGTGTATCCCAGGTGTCCCCAGGTGTATCCCAGGTGTGCCCTCACCTGTCAGCGCCTCCTGAGCGAAGTATTTGACGTCGACATCCTGGTCCTGCGTCAGCTTCTCCAGCACCGGCTTCACCTCTGTCTGCAGCGTCCTGCAGGTACAGGGACAGGTGAGACACAGGTGGGACAGGGACAGGTGAGACACAGGTGGGAAAGGGACAGGTGAGACAGGTGAGACACAGGAGGGACAGGGACAGGTGGGACAGGGACAGGTGTGGGGCCCAAACCAGTATAACCCAGTATAACCCAGTATAACCTATTAAAATGACTCCAAATTGGTACAAACCAGTACAAATCGCCATTCCCAGTATAAACCAGTATAAACCAGTATAACCAGTACCCGCTGTCCAGGATGGGCCCGATGCGCTGCAGCCACACCAGTATAACCAGTATAAACCATTATAAACCAATATAACCCAATAAAACCAGCCCAAACCAGTGCTCCCAGTACAAACCAGTATAAACCAGTACAAACCAGTATAACCCAGTATAAACCAGTATAACCAGTACCCGCTGTCCAGGATGGGCCCGATGCGCTGCAGCCACACCAGTATAACCAGTATAAACCAGTATAACCCAATAAAACCTTATAAAACCCAATAAAACCATCCCAAACCAGTGCTCCCAGTACAAACCAGTATAACCCAGTATAAACCAGTAAGAACCAGTACCCGCTGTCCAGGATGGGCCCGATGCGCTGCAGGGACTTGGCCACGTTGAAGCGCACGTTGGCCACGGCGTCGGCGGCCATGCGGAGCACGGTGGGCAGCATCTGCGTGGTGGTGACCTCCTGGCCACACACCTCGGACAGCACCTGCGACAGGTGAGGCACAGGTGAGATGGGACAGGTGAGACAGGGACAGGTGGGACAGGGACAGGTGAGATGGGACAGGTGAGACAGGGACAGGTGAGATAGGGACAGGTGAGATAGGGACAGGTGAGATGGGGACAGGTGAGATGGGGACAGGTGAGATAGGGACAGGTGGGACAGGGACAGGTGAGATGGGACAGGTGAGATGGGACAGGTGACATAAAGGTGAGATGGGGACAGGTGAGAGATGGGACAGGTGAGATAAGGACAGGTGGGACAGGGACAGGTGAGATGGGACAGGTGAGATAAAGGTGAGATAGGGACAGGTGAGATATGGACAGGTGAGATGGGACAGGTGGGACAAGGACAGGTGAGATGGGACAGGTGAGATAAAGGTGAGATAAAGGTGAGATAAAGGTGAGATAGGGACAGGTGAGATGGGACATGTGAGATGGGACAGGTGAGATATGGACAGGTGGGACAGGGACAGGTGAGACAGGGACAGGTGAGATTGGACAGGTGAGATGGGGACAGGTGAGATGGGGACAGGTGAGATGGGGACAGGTGAGATAAAGGTGAGATAGGGACAGGTGGGACATGGACAGGTGAGATGGGACAGGTGAAATATGGACAGGTGAGGGACAGGTGAGATTGGACAGGTGAGACATGGACAAGTGAGATATGGACAGGTGAGATGGGACAGGTGGGACAGGGACAGGTGAGACATGGACAGGTGGGACATGGACAGGTGAGATAGGACAGGTGAGATATGGACAGGTGAGATATGGACAGGTGGGACATGGACAGGTGAGATGGGACAGGTGAGATATGGACAGGTGAGATATGGACAGGTGAGATGGGACAGGTGAGACATGGACAGGTGGGACATGGACAGGTGAGATGGGACAGGTGAGATGGGACAGGTGGGACATGGCCAGGGATTGGGGACACCCATCACTCATGCCCAGCTGTGCCCAGGTGTGTTCCTATCCCTCTCAGGTGCCCCCAGGTGTGCCCAGGTAAATCTCAATTGTGCCCAGGTGTGTTCCTATCCCTCTCAGGTGTGCCCAGGTGTATCCCAGCTGTCCCCAGGTGTGCCCACTTTGGTTCTATTCCTCTCAGGAGTATCCCAGGTGCCCCCAGGTGTGGTTCTATCCCTCTCAGGTGCCCCCAGGTACCCCAAGGTGCCCCCAGGAAGTGTCCCCAGGTGCCCCCAGGTGTGCCCAGGTGTACTGTGGGTGCCCCCGTGTGTGCTGTGGGTGCCCCCAGGTGTGTTCCTATCCCTCTCAGGTGCCCCCAGGTGTGCCCAGCTGTACCCAGGTGTGCTGTGGGTGCCCCCAGGTGTGCCCAGGTGCCCCCAGGTGTGCCCAGCTGTACCCAGGTGTGCTGTGGGTGCCCCCAGGTGTGCCCAGGTGCCCCCAGGTGTGCCCAGCTGTGCCCAGGTGTGCTGTGGGTGCCCCCAGGTGTGCCCAGGTGCCCCCAGGTGTGCCCGCAGGCGCGCCCAGGTACCCACGTTGATGCAGAAGAGCGTGGTCATGCGGTGCAGGTAGTTGGGGTCGGCGGCCATGGCCAGCACCTTGGGCACGATGGTGCCCTGGGCCCAGGTGTGCCCAAAGCGCTCCACCAGCTTGCGCAGGTTACTGGTGGCGGCCTCGCGGATGGCGTACACTGCCAGGAAACCAGTGCGGACCAGTTGGGACCAGTATAAATTACTATAAACCAGTGCGGACCAGTATAAACCAGTATCAATTACTATAAACCAGTGCGGACCAGTATAACCCAGTGCGGACCAATATAAACCAGTATCAATTACTATAAACCAGTACAGACCAGTTGGAACTGGTCTGGACTGGTATGAGCTGTATAAACCAGTATAAACCAGCACGGACCAGTTGGGACCAGTACGGCCTAGTACAAACCAGTATAAACGAGTATAAATTACTATAAACCAGTACGGACCAGTTGGAACTGGTTTGGACTGGTACTGGGCCATGTAAACCAGTATAAACCAGTATCAATTAGTATATCAATTACTATAAACCGGTACAGACCAGTTGGGACCAGTACAGAGCGGTACAAACCAGTATAAATTAGTATAAACCAGTACGGGCCAGTTGGGACTGGTTTGGACCAGTACTGAGCTATATAAACCAGTATAAACCAGTTTAGACCAGTCCCTCCCAGTATCTCCCAATCCCCTCCCAGTCCATCCCAGTCCCTCCCAATCCCCTCCCAGTCCCTCCCAGTTTATCCCAGTACCGTGATCCACCAGCCAGGCCATGCAGAGCGAGTTCAGTTTCTCATCGAAGAACTCCACGCCCTGGAGAGGGGGGGAGACACCAGTAAGGACCAGTATAAACCAGTATGGACCAGTTAAGACTGGTATAGACCGATACAAACCAGTAGGAACCAGTACAAACCAGTATGTACTGGTATAAACCAGTATAAACCGAGCTACGTCGCTACGGACTAATTCGAACCAACGTAAACCAGTGCACACCAGTATAAACCAGTATGGATCAGTGGGAACAAACCCCTCCCAGTCTCCTCCCAGTATATCCCAGTTCATCCCAGTGCCTTTCAACACCCTCCCAGTCCCTCCCAGTCCCTCCCAGTTTATCCCAGTCCATCTCAGTGCCTCCAAATCCTCTCCCAGTGTATCCCAGTCCCTCCCAGTCCCCTCCCAGTGCCCCCATATGAGCCGATAACTCCATTCCAGTGCCTCCCAGTCCATCCCAGTGCCTCCCAGTCCCTCCCAGTCCCCTCCCAGTCCATCCCAGTACCCCTATACAAGCCCATAACTCCATTCCAGTGCCCCATACGCTGCTCCAGTCTCCTCCCAGTGCCTCCCAGTCCATCCCAGTCCCCTCCCAGTCCCCTCCCAGTCCATCCCAGCGCCCCCATACAAGCCCATAACTCCACTCCGGTTCCCCATACAGTTTTCCAGTCTCCTCCCAGTGCCTCCCAGTCCATCCCAGTGCCTCCCAGTCCATCCCAGTGCCTCCCAGTGGCTCCCAGTCTCACCAGCTGGCCGGCCAGCAGCGGCATGTACTCGATGATGGCCAGCCGGACCCTCCACTTGGCGTCCTCGGCCAGCTCCACGATGGCCGGGAGCAGCGACTGCGAGAGCTGCCGGATGCCGATCACCTCGTTCACGCAGTCCAGGTTGGAGATGATGTTCAGCCGCACCTCGGGGCACTGGGAGGGACTGGGAGTTACTGGGAGGGCACTGGAATGGACTGGGACACACTGGGAGTTACTGGGTGGGACTGGGAGGGCACTGGGACACACTGGGAGTTACTGGGTGGAAGCTGCAGTTCACAAAGTCACCACCAGGGGGAGCTGAAATAAACGCTGGGAGTGCATTGGGGGGAACTGGGAGCAACTGGGAGTTACTGGGATGGATTGGGAAGGACTGGGAGTAACTGGGAGGAGCCTAGAGCTGCATATGAGCGGACTGGGAGGGACTGGGAGTTACTGGGAGGAGCCTAGAGCTGCATATGAGCAGACTGGGAGGGACTGGGAGGAACTGGGAGGAAGCTGCAGTTCACAAAGTCACCACCAGGGGGAGCTGAAATAAACGCTGGGAGTGCATTGTGCGCTCAGGTGTGTGCCCAGGTGTGTGCCCATGTGTATCCCTATGTGTGCCCAGGTGTGTGCCCATGTGTATCCCTATGTGTGCCCAGGTGTGTGCCCAGGTGTGTGCCCAGGTGTGTGCCCATGCGTTTCTAGGTGTTTCTATCTGTGCCCAGGTGTGCCCAGGTGTGTGCCCAGGTGTGCCCCTCACCTCGTCCTTGAGCTGTGCCAGGAACAGGGGCAGCAGGTGTGTGCCCAGGTGTTTCTATCTGTGCCCAGGTGTGTGCCCATGTGTTTCTAGGTGTTCCTATCTGTGCCCAGGTGTGCCCAGGTGTGTGCCCAGGTGTGCCCCTCACCTCGTCCTTGAGCTGTGCCAGGAACAGGGGCAGCAGGTGCTCCACCGTGTTGTCCTTGCCCAGGATGGGCGACAGCCCCATGATCACCGAGGCCAGCGCCGACTTCACGTGCTGGTTGGCATCCGACACCAGCTCCTGCACAGGTGGGCACAGGTGAGCTCACCTGGACTCGGGGAGAGGCCTCTGAGGCCACGCGTGCCCACAGGGTGTGCCCCAGGTGTGCCCAAGATGGGTCCCACCACTGCAGGTGTACCCACAAGGTGTGCCCAGGTGTGTCCCACCACCCCATGGTGTGCCCACGTGTGTCCCCAAGGTGCCCCCAGGTGTCCCCCCAGGAATATCCAGGGTGCGCTCAGGTATATCCCAGGTGTGTCCCAGGTGCCCCCAGGTGTGCCCAGGTGTGCCCAGATGCCCCCAGGTATATCCCAGATGCCCCCAGGTGTGCCCAGGTGCCCCCAGGTGTGCCCAGGTGCCCCCCCAGGTGTCCCCAGGTGCCCCCAGGTGTGCCCAGGTGCCCCCCCAGGTCCCCCCAGGTGTGCCCAGGTATGTCCAGGTGCCCCCAGGTGTCCCTCCAGGTATATCCCAGGTGTGGCCAGGTATATCCCAGATGCCCCTAGGTGTCCCCAGGTGCCCCTCCAGGTATATCCCAGGTGTGCCCAGGTGTCCCCAGGTGCCCCCCCAGGTGCCCCCAGGTGTGCCCAGGTGCCCCCAGGTGTGTCCCAGGTATATCCCAGATGCCCCCAGGTATGCCCAGGTGCCCCCCCAGGTGCCCCCAGGTATATCCCAGGTGCCCCCAGATGCCCCCAGGTGTCCCCAGGTGTGTCCCAGGTGCCCCTCCAGGTATATCCCAGGTGTGCCCAGGTGTCCCCAGGTGCCCCCCCAGGTGCCCCCAGGTATATCCCAGGTGCCCCCAGGTGCCCCCAGGTATATCCCAGGTGCCCCCGGGTGCCCCCAGGTGTCCCCAGGTGTCCCCAGGTATATCCCAGGTGCCCCCAGGTGTGCCCAGGTGCCCCCAGGTATATCCCAGATGCCCCCAGGTGTGCCCAGGTGCCCCCAGGTATATCCCAGATGCCCCCAGGTGTGCCCAGGTGCCCCCAGGTGTGCCCAGGTGCCCCCAGGTGCTCACCTTGATGCAGGGCAGGATCTGGCCCATGATCACGGCCTCGCGGCAGTCGGGGGACAGGTTCTCACAGAACTCTGGGGACACCAAAGTTGGGTGGAAAAACGTCAAAATCGGGTTTGAGGACATCGAATTCGGGTCGAAGGACGCCAAATTTGGGTTAAAAACACCGAAATTGGGCTGGGGACACCAAATTTGGGGTGAAGAACGTCAAAATTGGGTCGAGGACATCAAAATTGGACCAGGGCACCAAATTTGGGTTGAAAAACACCGAAATTGGGTTGGGGACACCAAGGTTGGGTTGAAAACCACTGAAATTGGGTTGGGGACACCAAATTTGGGGTGAAAGACACCAAAGTTGGGTTGGAGACACCCAAATTATGTCGAGGACGCCAAATTTGGGTTGGGGACGTCAAAATTGGGTTGGAGAACGTAAAAATTGGGTTGGGGACTCCAAATTTGGGTTGAAAAACACCGAAATTGGGTTAAAAACACTGAAATTGGGTTGGGGACACCGAAATTGGGTTGAAGAACATCAAAATTGGGTTGGGGACACCAGGGACAGGCTGGGGACACCGAAATGGGGATAAAAACACCAGAATTGGGTTAAAACCACTGAAATTGGGTTGGGGACACAGAAATTGGGTGAAAAACGCCAAAATTGGGTTGGGGACAACAAGGTTGGGTTAAAAACACTGAAATTGGGTTGGGGAACACCAAAATTGGATTGAAGAACATCGAAACTGGGTTGGGGACAACAAGGTTGGGTTAAAAACACCGAAATTGGGTTGGGGACACAGAAATTGGGATAAAACCACTGAAATTGGGTTGAGGACATCAAAGTCGGGTTGAAAAACAGTGAAATTGGGTTGCGGACAGCAGGGACAGTTTGGGGACACCGAAATTAGGTAAAAAACACCGAAATTGGGTTGAAGAACATCGAAACCGGGTTGGGGAACCCGAGGTTGGGTTTTGGGGGGGTTTTGGGGCATTTTGGGGCCTCGTGGTGGGGGAGGGGGTGGGTGTGGCCGCTGACCTTTGACCTTGTGGGAGGCGGCCGCGCGCACCTCGGCCTCGCAGTCCTTCATGAGGCTCTGGAAGGCGCCCACCAGGTCGGTCTTGGTGATCTCGGGGCCCACGGCGCGCTGCAGCTGCGGGGGCACGGCCCAGGTGCGTCCAGGTGTGCCCCAGGTGTGCCCAGGTGTGCCCCAGGTGTGCCCAGGTGTGCCCCAGGTGCGTCCAGGTGTGCCCCAGGTGTGCCCAGGTGTTCCCCAGGTGTGCCCAGGTGTGCCCCAGGTGCGTCCAGGTGTGCCCCAGGTGTGCCCAGGTGCGTCCAGGTGTGCCCCAGGTGTGCCCAGGTGTGTCCCAGGTATTACCCAGGTGTACCCAGGTGTGTGTCCAGGTGTGTGCCAGATGTGCCCAGGTGTGCCCCAGGTATTACCCAGGTGTGTCCAGGTGTGCCCCAGGTGTGTCCCAGGTGTGTCCCCCAGAGGTCCCAAAATGCCCCAAACCCGTTCCAAACCACCCCAAATCCATCCCCAGGTGCGTCCCCAAACATCTCCCAGAGTTCCCAAACCTCCCCAAAACCCACCCCAGGTGTGCCCAGGTGACTCCAGCTGTGTCCCCAAAAACATCTCCCAGAGTTCCCAAAACGCCTCAAACCCATCCCAAACCCCCCCCCAACCCTCCCCAGGTGCGCCCAGGTGCCCCCCAGCTGTGCTCAGGTGACTCCAGGTGTGTCCCTAAACAGCTCCTAAACCTCCCCAAACCCCCCAAAACCCATCCCAAACCCCCCCCAACCCTCCCCAGGTGTGCCCAGGTGTGCCCAGGTGTGCCCAGGTGCATCCCCAAACATCCCCCAGAGTTCCTAAACCTCCCCAAACCCCCCAAAACCCATCCCAAACCCCCCCCAGAACCCACCCCAGGTGCCCCCCAGGTGTGCCCAGGTGCCGCCCAGGTGCGCGCCCACCTCGGTGAACTTGTCGGCCACCATGTAGCGCACGCGCCAGGACTTGTCCTCGGCCGCCTGGCGCAGCGTGGGCATCACCAGCCCCTCGAGCTCCTCCTGCGGCAGCAGCTGCGCGATGCTCACGCACGCCTCCACCGCCAGCAGCCGCACCGAGTCCTGCGCAGGTGGGCACAGGTAACCCCCAGGTGAGCCCCAGGTGTGCTCAGGTAACCCCCAGGTGGGCACAGGTAACCCCCAGGTGAGCCCCAGGTGTGCTCAGGTAACCCCCAGGTGGGCACAGGTAACCCCCAGGTGAGCCCCAGGTGTGCTCAGGTAACTCCCAGGTGTGCACAGGTGAGCCCCAGGTGTGCACAGGTGAGCCCCAGGTGTGCTCAGGTAACTCCCAGGTGTGCTCAGGTAACCCCCAGGTGTGCACAGGTGAGCCCCAGGTGTGCCCAGGTCCCCCCCAGCCTCCTCCAGGTGTGCCCAGGTCCCCCCCAGGTGTGCCCAAAATCCCCCCAGCTGCCCCCAGGTGCGCCCAGGTAACCCCGAGGTGCTCCCAGGCATGCCCAGGCTCCCTTGAGGTGTGCCCAGGTCCCCCCCAGCTCCCTCCAGGTGTGCCCAAACCCCTCCCAGGTGTGCCCAAACCCCTCCCAGGTGCCCCCAGGTGACCTCCAGGTGCGCCCAGGTAACCCCGAGGTGCTCCCAGGCATGCCCAGGCTCCCCTCAGGTGTGCCCAGGTCCCCCCCAGCTCCCTCCAGGTGTGCCCAAACCCCTCCCAGGTGCCCCCATGTGCGCCCAGGTGTGCCCAGGTGCGCCGTACCTGCTCGTCGGAGGCCAGGTTGGAGAACATGGGGATGATCTCGCTCTTGACGTGCTCCAGCTCCAGCACCTTGGCGAACTCGCCCAGCTTGGAGGCGGCCGCGCGCCGCACCATGGGCGTGTCGTCCGAGCACAGGTTCCGGAAGTACCTGTGGGCACACCTGGGCGTCACCTGGGCACACCTGGGGGCACCTGGGCACACCTGAGTACTACCAGGTACAGTTGGGTATGGCCTCGATATACCTAAGGGTCACCTATGGGCTTCTGGAAGTACCCGCGGGCACACCTGGGTGTCACCTGGGCACACCTGAGTACACCTGGGGGGCATCTGGGTACAGGTACAGCTGGGCATGGTCCAGGTACACCTAAGGGTCACCTATGGGCATCTGGAAGTACCTGCGGGCACACCTGGGGGCACCTGGGGACAGCTGGGGGGCACCTGAGTACACCTGGGATGGGTTGGTGACCTTGTGGTCGCCCCAATGACCCCACACCCATTCCAATGACCCCGTGGTCACCTCAATGACCCCACACCCATTCCAATGACCCCATGGTCACCTCAATGACCCCACACCCACCTCAATGACCCCGTGGTCACCTCGCTGACCCTGTGGTCACTTCAATGACCCCACAGCCATCCCAATGACCAATGACCCTATGGTCACCTCAATGACCCCACACCCACCTCAATGACCCCACGGTCACCCCAATGGCCCCAAGGATGGACTGGTCACCTCACTGACCCCAAGGATGGATTGGTCACCCCAATGACCCCATGGTCACCTCACTGACCCCAAGGATGGATTGGTCACCCCAATGGCCCCAAGGATGGACTGGTCACCCCAATGACCTCAAGGATGGATTGGTCACCCCAATGGTCCCATGGTCACCCCAATAACCCTATGGTCACTTCAATGGCCCCATGGTCACCTCAATGACCCCAAGGATGGATTGGTCATCCCAATGACCCCGTGGTCACCTCACTGACCCCAAGGATGGATTGGTCACCCCAATGACCCTATGGCCACCTCAATGACCCCATGCCCATCTCAATGACCCCAAACCCATCTCACTGACCCCATGGCCACCCCAATGGCCCCACGGTCACCCCACTGACCCCATGCCCATCTCAATGACCCCATGCCCATCTCAATGACCCCATACCCATCTCAGTGACCCCGCGGCCACCCCAATGACCCCGCGGCCACCCCAGCGGTCACTCACTGGCGCAGCTCGGCCTTGACCGGGCTGGACACTCGCGGGTAGCAGACGCTGAAGAGGCCGCAGGCCGAGGTGCGCGACGTGAACCAATCCCCTCCGGCCAGGCGCTTGACCAGCGGCACAAAGTGACCCTCGAGGTCCGGCGGGGAGTGCTCGTGGGACACGGCCCGCAGCGACTCCACCGCCTTGTCCCGCACCACCGTCTCCTCCACCGTGGCCAGGCTCTCCAGCGGCGGCTGCGGGTGAGGACGGGCGGGGGCACGGAGGGGGTCAGGCGGACGCAGGACGGGCGGGCGGACGTGGGATGGACAGAAGAACATGGGATGGACAGATGGACACAGGGTGGTCAGAGGGACGTGAGATGGACAGAGGAACAGGGGATGGACAGAGGAATATAGCATAGACAGATGGACACAAGGTGGTCAGATGGACATGGGATGGACAGATGGACACAGGGTGGTCAGATGGACAGATGGATGTGGGATGGACGGAGGAACACAGGGTGGTCAGAGGGACACAGGATGGACAGAGGAACATGGGATGGACAGGTGGACACAGGGTGGTCAGAGGGATATGGGATGGACGGATGGATGTGGGATGGACGGATGGATGTGGGATGGACGGATGGATGTGGGATGGACAGAGGAACATGGGATGGACAGATGGACACAGGGTGGTCAGATGGACAGAGGATGGACAGATGGACAGAGAGTGGTCAGAAGGACACAGGATGGACAGATGGACGTGGGATGGACAGATGGACACAGGGTGGTCAGATGGACACAGGATGGTCAGATGGAAGTGGGATGGACAGATGGACACAGGGTGGTCAGATGAATGTGGGATGGACAGATGGACACAGGGTGGTCAGACGGATGTGGGATGGTCAGAGGAACATAGCATGGACAGATGGACACAGGATGGACAGATGGACACAGGGTGGTCAGGTGGACACAGCATGGACAGATGGACGTGGGACAGACAGAGAGATACAGGGTGGTCAGAGCCACGTGGGATGGACAAATCCACGCGGCACGGACAGATGGACAGGGGGTGGACACGGGATGGGGGTTCAGAGCTCCCACGTGCGTTTTAGCCCTGCCCAGGTGTGTTTTGATGTTCTCCAGGTGCGTTTGGAGGTTCCCCCCAGGTGTGTTTTTGTCCCCCCCCCCAGATGAGTTTTTGGGTTTCCCAGGTGAGTTTTTCTCCCCCCCAGGTGACTTTTTTCCCCCCCACGTGAGTTTTTGGGTTCTCCAGGTGTATTTTGGGGTTCCCCAGGGGCGTTTTTATCCCCCCCAGGTGAGTTTTTCTCCTACCAGCAGGCAGTGCACGAACTCGGGTCCCCCCACGAGGGCGGTGAAGGTGCCCAGCTGCTCTGCCAGGGCCAGCAGCACCTCGTCCTCATCGTAGATGGTGTCTGTGACCGCACAGGTGACACACCTGTCACTCACCTGGCCCCCTGACACCTTTCAATCACCCCCACGCCCCGCCCACCACCCAAAACCCCACCCACAATCCCAAATCTGGGCTATTTTTTGCGTTTCCAGGGGAATTTTGTGACCTCCCCGCCCCCACATGGATTCTGGGGATCCCTCCCACCCAAATTTTGGGAGTTTTCCCCTCAAATTTTAGGAATTTCCCCTCAAGTTTTGGGAAATTCCCCTCAAATTTTGGTACCGGTGAGGAAAGGGAGGAGCTCGCTGCGGGTTCGCTCCACGCCCAGTGCCAGCGCGATGGTTGAGAGCTTCTTGATGCTGTTGAGGCGCAGCTGGGAAAGGGAAAATGGGAGAAAATCAGGAAAATTTGGGGTAAAAAAGGGGCAGAAATCGCCCCCCTCATGAGGAAACCCCGCCCACAACGCGGCGCGGCCAATCAGGAGCGGCGTCTCACGGCTCCGCAGCGGCGCCGCGGCAGAGAGGAGGCCCACGATTGGCTCCGCTAAGCCCCGCCCATGCAGGCGGCAGCCAATGGAGAGCGGCGCTGCCGCGGCCTCGCGCTGCCATTGGCTGCGGCGAGCAGGGAGCCGCGCTGCCCCGCCGCTACGGGGCGCTGAGGCGGGCGGGGCAGATCCCCCCACCCCCTACACGCGCTGCGGACTAATCAGAACGCCCCTTACAAACCCAACCGCTCCTCCAGCCAATCAGAACGCGCCTTTCACCGCAATCCCCCCCCCCCCCTTCCCAACCGCCCCACAGATGTTACGCCCCCGCCCATTCGCCCAGGTCTGAGGGGACCGGGCCGCCTCAACCAATCAGCGCAGCCGTCTCATGGCGTCCATCAGCAGCGGGGCCACGGACCAGCGGCGCGATGGCGGCCGGGCCCGGTGGCCACGGAAGGGGCCCCGAAACCCCGGAAAGGCCCCGGGGGTATCGCGGCGAGGTCCCGGTAGCGGTACCTGCACGTCCTCGTTGCGGAGCTCGTCGATGAGCACCGCGATGGGGTAAAGCGAATCGTCGCCGTCCGCCGCCGCCATCTTCGCCGCCGCCGCCGCCCCGGCTCTGAGGGGCCGCACGGGGCCGCCCGCTCCGCTCCTGCAGGGCTTCCGCGGCGCTGATTGGTCGGCGCTGACGCAGCGCCCGCCCGCCGCGTTTTCCCATTGGTTCAGGGCGCTGTCTGTCAGGTGAATACCCGCCCATGCGGACGGCGCAGCGAATCGCGCTCTGATTGGGCGATGCATTTGATTGACAGCGAGGGGGGCGGGGCGAGGTGTTGCTGGGCAACGCGGAGGCGCCAGGGACGCACTGGGACGAACTGGGAGCGGACTGGGACGAACTGGGAGCCGCTGGATTATACTGGGAATCCCCTGGGACCGGACTGGGCCTCAATGGGTTATACTGAGACGAACTGGGACCCACCAGGGCCTGAACTGGGACAAACTGGGACCCACCAGGATCTGAACTGGGACAAACAGGGCCTGAATTGGGACATACTGGGTTATACTGGGACAAACTGGCACCCGTCCAGTGCCAAACTGGTTTATACTGGGACGCACCCGCAGCAAAAACCCACCCAAAACCAGTAAAGACCAGTCAAAACCAGTAAAACTGGACCAGGGTATAGCCACGCCCCCGCCCCTTTAAGCCACGCCCCCAAAATAACGCGATGACGTCATGGACTGGCCACGCCTTTATTGGGGTGGGGGGAAGGCACTGGGAGGGAACTGGGCCAGACTGGGAGGGTCTGGGAGGGAACTGGGATGAACTGGGAAGGCACTGAGGTGAACTGGGACGAACTGGGACGAACTGGGACGAACTGGGAAGGCACTGTAGTGAACTGGGACGAACTGGGACGAACTGGTTCTTACTGGTGCTGGCTCCCCCAACACTGGGGGGTTACTGGGATGGCACTGGGCCATCACTGGGCCGAACCGGGTTGTACTGGGCCGAACTGGGTTATACTGGGATAAACTGGGAGGCACTGGTGTGTCAGATGCGGCCGGCGTGCCTCAGTTTCCCCAGCAGGCTCTCGATGCTCTGCCCCCCGTACAGCACTGGGATGAACTGGGATGAACTGGGATGGCACTGGGGCGTTACTGGGACAAACTGGGTTATACTGGTGTGTCAGATTCTTCCGGCGTGCCTCAGTTTCCCCACCAGGCTCTCCACGCTCTCCACCTTCTCCCCCCCGGCCCTGGGGGGCGGCTCCTGCACCTGCAGCACCTTCAGCCTTGGGGGGCCCGCGGGCACCCCCAGCTCGGCCGCCGGGATCACCTCCAGGGGCTTCTTCTTGGCTTTCTGCAAAATTGGGATTTTTAGAGAAATTTGGGGATTTTTGGGGGGATTTTTTGCAGATTTTTTTGGGATTTTTTGAGGATTTTATAAGGATTTTTCTTGATTTTTTAGGGGATATTTTAGGGATTTTTTCCGGATTTTTCTTGATTTTTCTTGATTTTTTTTCAGATTTTTGGAGCAATTTTTGAATGATTTTTTGGGGATTTTTTTCTGGATTTTATTGGAATTTTATCAGAAATTTTGAGGATTTTTCAGGATTTTTTGGGGGATATTTTGAGGATTTTTCTTGATTTTTTTGGGGAATTCTTGGGCAATTTTGGGGGATTTTTTAGGGATTTTATTGGAGTTTTTTTGGATTTTTTAAGAATTCTTTTTTTACATTTTTCAGGACATTTTAGGATTTTTTGAGATATTTTTCAGACTTTTTGGGCAATTTTTGGCGATGTTTTCGGGATCTTTTGGGGATTTTACCAAAATTTTATCAGGATTTTTTTGGGGATATTTTTGGAGTTTTTTTGGAAAGTTTGAGGAATTTTTTTGGGATTTTTTTTTTATTTTCGAGGGAGTTTTTGGGAAGTTTTAAGGAATTTTTTGGTGATAGTTCAGGAACTTTGGGGGGATTTTTTGGGGAAGTTTGGGATTTCTTGGGATGTTTTTGGGGAATTTTTGGGCATCTTTTAAGGGATTTTTTTAGGACTGGGGGGGCCTTTTTTTGGTGGGGGTGGTAGAAATCTTGGGGAATTTTTCTTGGGTTTTTTTTTTTTTTTTAATTTTTGGATTCTTAAAGGAAAATTTGGGAATTTTGAGGGGGAATTTTTAGTGAAAGGGGCCCCAGGCATCCCTGGACAACAGGTCTACCCCCACTGGCCGCTATGGGAACCACCAGGATTTTTGGGGAATTTCAGGGATTTTTGAGAATTTCTTGGGAATTAGGGGATCCTGGGGATTTGGAGAACACCCAAAAGATTTTGGGGAACCCCAGGAATTTTGGGGAACCCCAGGAATTTTGGAGAAAACCCCTCCAAAAAAACGGCTCCAAGCATCCCGGACAACAGGTCTACCCGCATTGGCCGCTATGGGAGCCACGGGAATTTTTGTGGAATTCCGGGGGTTTTATGGAATTCCTCAGGAATTTCGGGGGTTCCCCCCCCCCAGCTCACCATGATGTTGGGCAGGGTGGCGTAGCGGGGCTCGTTGAGCCTCAGGTCCGCCGTCAGCACGGCCGGCAGCCGCAGCCGCAGCGTCTCCAGGCCCCCGTCCACCTCGCGCTCCACCAGCACGTGCCCGGCCTCCAGCTGCACCCGCGAGGCAAACGTGCCCTGGGGGAAACCAGTTTGGACCAGTTTGGACTGAGGAGCCGCCCAGTATGAGCTGGGACCCTCCCAGAATGAACTGGGACCACTCCCGATTTCACAGCTTTTGGGGGGAATATATCCCACAATCCCCCGCGATTTTAAAGGTGAATATATCCCACAATCCCCCGCGATTTTTAGGGGTGAATATATCCCACAATCCCCCGCGATGTAAGGGGTGAATATATCCCACAATCCTCCACCACCGCGGTGCACGACGGGATATATACCCCCTTTTACCGCACGGAATGCCGGGATATATCCCCCAGTTGCCGCGAAGGATGACGGGATATATTCCCCCATTTACCGCAAGGAATGCCGGGATTTATTCCCCCCATTTGCTGCAAGGGATTGTGGGATATATTCACCTTTAAATCGCGGAGCATTGTGGGATACATTCCCCCTAAATCGCAGGGCATTGTGGGATATATTCACCCACAACTCGCAGGGCATTGTGGGATATATTCACCCTTAAATCTCAGGGGATTGTGGGATATATTTACCTTTAAATGGCGGAGGATTGCGGGATACAGTCACCGCTAAATCGCAGTAGATTGTTGGATATATTCACCCTAAAATCGCGAAGGACTGAGAGATATATTCACCCTAAAACCGCGGGGGAATTTGGGATATATTCACCCCTAAATCGCGGGGCATTGTGGGATATTTTCACCGTTGAAACCGCGGGGGGATTGTGGGATTTATTCC